>NC_060182.1:18001883-18169383 GCF_021184085.1 Oncorhynchus gorbuscha
TGACCACTATGAAACAGCAGGAGGCAGGGGAGAGTTGACAGGGAGTGACAGGTGTATGTTCCAGTGGTGTAGTAGTCACTTCACTGACAGTCTTCTCCATTCAAAACATTCTGTCAGTCACTGTCAGCCCAGACCTTGAAAGTGAGGCTGTATTAGTTTAGGTCAATGGGAATGAACTGTGAGACATAAAGGTCTGAATGTTATCTTGTGATCCTTGTGAGGAAAACCCTTTAACATCATCAGCATTCTTGTTTATTTTATTTTTCATTTCACCTTTATTTAACCAGGTAGGCTAGTTGAGAACACCTTTATTTAACCAGGTAGGCTAGTTGAGAACACCTTTATTTAACCAGGTAGGCTAGTTGAGAACACCTTTATTTAACCAGGTAGGCTAGTTGAGAACACCTTTATTTAACCAGGTAGGCTAGTTGAGAACACCTTTATTTAACCAGGTAGGCTAGTTGAGAACACCTTTATTTAACCAGGTAGGCTAGTTGAGAACACCTTTATTTAACCAGGTAGGCTGAACACCTTTAGTTGAGAACACCTTTATTTAACCAGGTAGGCTAGTTGAGAACACCTTTATTTAACCAGGAAGGCTAGTTGAGAACACCTTTATTTAACCAGGTAGGCTAGTTGAGAACACCTTTATTTAACCAGGTAGGCCAGTTGAGAACACCTTTATTTAACCAGGTAGGCCAGTTGAGAACACCTTTATTTAACCAGGTAGGCTAGTTGAGAACACCTTTATTTAACCAGGTAAGCTAGTTGAGAACACCTTTATTTAACCAGGTAGGCTAGTTGAGAACACCTTTATTTAACCAGGTAGGCTAGTTGAGAACACCTTTATTTAACCAGGTAGGCTAGTTGAGAACACCTTTATTTAACCAGGTAGGCTAGTTGAGAACACCTTTATTTAACCAGGTAGGCTAGTTGAGAACACCTAGTTTTATTTAACCAGGTAGGCTAGTTGAGAACACCTTTATTTAACCAGAAGGCTAGTTGAGAACACCTTTATTTAACCAGGTAGGCTAGTTGAGAAGAACCTTTATTTAACCAGGTAGGCCAGTTGAGAACACCTTTATTTAACCAGGTAGGCCAGTTGAGAACACCTTTATTTAACCAGGTAGGCCAGTTGAGAACACCTTTATTTTGAGAACACCTTTATTTAACCAGGTAGGCTAGTTGAGAACACCTTTATTTAACCAGGTAAGCTAGTTGAGAACACCTTTATTTAACCAGGTAGGCTAGTTGAGAACACCTTTATTTAACCAGGTAGGCTAGTTGAGAACACCTTTATTTAACCAGGTAGGCTAGTTGAGAACACCTTTATTTAACCAGGTAGGCTAGTTGAGAACACCTTTATTTAACCAGGTAGGCTAGTTGAGAACACCTTTATTTAACCAGGTAGGCTAGTTGAGAACACCTTTATTTAACCAGGTAGGCTAGTTGAGAACAAGTTCTCATTTACATTTGCTACCTGGCCAAGATAAAGCAAAGCAGTATGACACATACAACAACACAGAGTTACACATGGAATAAACAAACATACAGTCAATAATACAGTAGAAAAAAAGTTCATATACAGCATGTGCAAATGAGGTAGGATATGGGAGATAATGAAATAAATAGGCCATAGTGGCGAAGTAATTACAATATAGCAATTAAACACTGGAGTGATAGATGTGCAAGTAGAGATGCTGGGGTGCAAAGGAGCAAGTTAAAAAATAAATACAGTATGGGGATGAGGTAGTTGGATGGGCTATTTACAGATGAGCTATGTACAGGTGCAGTGAACTGTGAGCTGTTCTGACAGCTGGTGATTAAAGTTTTTGCAGTTCGTTCCAGTTATTGTCAGCAGAGAACTGGAAGGAAAGGCGGCCAAATGAGGAATTGGAATTGGTGACCAGTGAAATATACCTGCAGGAGTGCATGCTACAGGTGGGTGATGCTCTGGTGAGAGGTGAGCTGAGACAAGGTGGGGCTTTACCGAGCAAAGACTTTTAGATGACCTGGAGCAAGTGGGTTTGGCGACGAATATGAAGCGAGGGCCAGCCAACGAGAGCGTACAGGTCGCTGTGGTGGGTAGTATATGGGGCTTTGGTGACAAAACGGATGAGTAGGGTATTGGAGGCTATTTTGTAAATGAAATCGCCGAAGTCGAGGATCGGTAGGATGTCAGTTTTACAAGGGTATGTTTGGCAGCATGAGTGAAGGATGCTTTGTTGCGAAATAGGAAGCCGATTCTAGTTTTAACTTTGGATTGGAGATGTGAGTCTGGAAGGAGAGTTTACAGTCTAACCAGAGACCTAGGTATTTGTAGTTGTCCACATATTCGAAGTCAGAAGCGTCCAGAGTAGTGATTTTGGACAGGCGGGCAGGTGCAGGCAGCGATCGGTTGAAGAGCATGCATTTAGTTTTACTTGCATTTAAGAGCAATTAGAGGCCATGGAAGGAGAGTTGTATGGCATTGAAACTCGTCTGGAGGTTAGTTAACACAGTGTCCAAAGAAGGGCCAGAAGTACACAGAATGGTGTCATCTGCGTAGAGGTGGGTCAGAGAATCACCAGCAACAAGAGCGATATCATTGATGTTTACAGAGAAGAGAGTCGGTCCAAGAATTGAACCATGAGACACCCCCATAGAGACTGCAAGAGGCCCGGACAAAAGGCCCTCTGATTTGACACACTGAACTCTATCAGAGAAGTAGTTGGTGAACCAGGCGAGGAAATCATTTGAGAAACCAAGACTATTGAGTCTGCCGATGAGGATGTGGTGATTGACAGAGTCGAAAGCCTTGGCCAGGTCAATGAATACGGCTGCACAGTATTGATTATTATCGATGGCGGTTAAGATATCGTTTAGGACCTTAAGCGTGGTTGAGGTTCACCCATGACCAGCTCTGAAACCAGATTGCATAGCGGAGAAGGTATGGTGGGATACGAAATGGTCGGTAATCTGTTTGTTAACTTGGCTTTCGAAGACCTTAGAAAGGCAGGGTAGGATAGATATAGGTCTGTAGCAGTTTGGGTCAAGAGTGTCCCTCCCTTTGAAGAGGGGGATGACTGCAGCTGCTTTCCAATCTTTGGGAATCTCAGACGACACGAAAGAGGGGTTGAACAGGCTAGTTATAGGGGTGGCAACAATTTTGGCATATAACTTTAGAAAGAGAGGGTCCAGGTTGTCTAGCCCGGCTGATTTGTAGGGGTCCAGATTTTGCAGCTCTTTTAGAACATCAGCTGACTGGATTTGGGTGAAGGAGAAATGGGGGAGGCTTGGGCGAGTTGCTGTGGGGGGTGCAGGGCAAATGATCGGGGTAGGGGTAGCCAGGTGGAAAGCATGCCATAGTAGCCATAGTGGATTTATCGGTGGTGACAGTGTTTCCTATCTTCATTGCAGTGGATAGCTGGTAGGAGGTGTTCTTATTCTCCATGGACAGTGTCCCAGAACATTTTTGAGTTTATGTTGCAGGAAGCAAATTTCTGCTTGAAAAAAATGCTTTGGCTTTCCTAACTGCCTGTGTATATTGGTTTCTAGCTTCCATGAAAAGTTGCATATCACAGGGGCTGTTCCATGCAAATGCAGAACGCCATAGGATGTTTTTGTGTTGGTTAAGGGCAGTCAGGTCTGGAGAAAACCAAGGGCTATATCTGTTCCTGGTTCTAAATATGTTGAATGGGGCATGCTTATTTAAGATGCTGAGGAAGGCATTTAAAAAAAATAACCAGGCATCCTCTACTGACGGGATGAGATCAATATCCTTCCAGGATACCCGGGCCAGGTCGATTAGAAAGGCCTGCTCGCTGAAGTGTTTCAGGGAGCGTTTGAAAGTGATGAGTGGAGGTCGTTTGACCGCTGACCCATTACGGATGCAGGCAATGAGGCAGTGATCACTGAGATCTTGGTTGAAAACAGCAGAGGTGTATTTAGAGGGCAAGTTGGTTAGGATGATATCTATGAGGGTGCCCGTGTTTACAGCTTTGGGGTGGTACCTGGTAGGTTCATTGATATTTTGTGTGAGATTGAGGGCATCAAGCTTAGATTGTAGGATGGCTGGGGTGTTAAGCATGTTCCAGTTTAGGTCGCCTAGCAGCACGAGCTCTGAAGATAGATGGGGAGCAATCAGTTCACATATGGTGTCCAGAGCACAGCTGGGGGCAGAGGGTGGTCTATAGCAGGCGGCAACGGTGAGAGACTTGTTTTTAGAGAGGTAGAAATTCAAATTAAAAGTAGAAGTTAAAATTGTTTGGGTACAGACCTGGATAGTAGGACAGAACTCTGCAGGCTATCTTTGCAGTAGATTGCAACACCGCCCCCTTTGGCCGTTCTATCTTGTCTGAAAATGTTGTAGTTAGGGATGAACAATTCTGAATTTTTGGTGGTCTTCCTAAGCCAGGATTCAGACACAGCTAGAACATCCGGTTTGGCAGAGTGTGCTAAAGCAGTGAATAAAACAAACTTAGGGAGAAGGCTTCTAATGTTAACATGCATGAAACCAAGGCTATTACGGTTACAGAAGTTATCAAAAGAGAGCGCCTGGGGAATAGGAGTGGAGCTAGGCACTGCAGGGCCTGGAATCATCTCTACATCACCAGAGAAACAGAGGAGGAGTAGGATAAGGGTACGGCTAAAAGCTATGAGAATTGGTCGTCTAGAACGTCTGGAACAGAGAGTAAATGGAAGTTTCTGGGGGCGATAAAATAGCTTCAAGGTATAATGTACAGACAAAGGTATGGTAGGATGTGAATACAGTGGAGGTAAACCTAGGTATTGAGTGATGATGAGAGAGATATTGTCTCTAGAAACATCATTGAAACCAGGTGATGTCATCGGATGTGTGGGTGGTGGAACTGAAAGGTTGGATAAGGTATAGTGAGCAGGGCTAGAGGCTCTACAGTGAAATAAGCCAGTAAACACTAACCAGAACAGCAATGGACAAGGCATATTGACATTAAGGAGAGGCATGATTAGTCGAGTGATCATAAGGGTCCAGTGAGTAGTGAGGTTGGTGAGATTCAGGCCCATCTCCACCACCCCACCCTGCTGTCTCCCACAGCCCAGCCACACAGTATCTGAAGCAGCCACTTTCCCTGTGCCACTGCCCTGCCCCTGGTGCTACCGCCTGTTGTTATCCTTTAATGGTTTCTGCAAATTCCCCAAAGCCTCTTTTCCCTCTCCTCTCCCTTTGGGATTAAGGGGCCAAACGCCCTCCAACGCAATTTCCCTAATTGGAGATGTGTAGGCTACCCTGTCCTCTCTCACGCTGTCATCACATCAACACACATCGCACTAAGTGATTATTGTAGCAGAACCTCCGTGTCTGTCTGTCTGTCTGTCTGTCTGTCTGTCTGTCTGTCTGTCTGTCTGTCTGTCTGTCTGTCTGTCTGTCTGTCTGTCTGTCTGTCTGTCTGTCTGTCTGTCTGTCTGTCTGTCTGTCTGTCTGTCTGTCTGTCTGTCTGTCTGCCTGCCTGCGTGCGTGTGCGTATTCAGTCCCTTAGAGTGAAAGGAGAACTGCAACCTGGTTCATCCTTAAATGCTTGACCTCTAAATCAATCTGTCATCACAGTACTTGGAGATTGGTCAGTGACTCGCACAAAATCTATGACAGATTTACATATAGAATAAGCCTGGAAACATGACAACACAGTGAGCTGAGTTCATCAGAGGCCCCCAGCAGCACATTACACATTACAGCAGAGGAGAAATCACATTATGTCCTCAGCAATCTCTGGCCCTGCGGGACACCAACATACATCAAACACAGAGAGACCAAGGAAGAGGGGAGGGAGGGAGAGAGAGAGGGGGAGAGAGATAGAGGGAGAGAGAGAGGGAGGGGGAGCGATACAGTAGACTAGAGCAATAGGGAGAGGGTGAGAGAGAGAGGGAGAGAGAGAGAGAGGGAGGGAGGGGGAGCGATACAGGTGACTAGAGCAATAGGGAGAGGGTGAGAGAGAGAGAGAGAGAGAGAGAGAGAGAGAGAGAGAGAGAGAGAGAGAGAGGGAGGGAGAGAGAGAGAGAGAGGGAGAGAGAGAGGGAGGGGGAGCGATACAGTAGACTAGAGCAATAGGGAGAGAGAGAGACAGAGAGAGAGAGAGAGAGAGAGAGAGAGAGAGAGAGAGAGAGAGAGAGAGAGAGAGAGAGAGAGAGAGAGAGAGAGACTTTTATTCTTTCTTTAATGATTCATCTTCATTTCATTAAAACCTCACCACCATATATCTGAATATCTGGGTGGCTTAACCTGTGACATTTCAACTGATGGCTGCCACATCATTCTCTAAGCCACAGTATAAAAACACACACACACACACACACACACACACACACACACACACACACACACACACACACACACACACACACACACACACACACACACACACACACACACACACACACACACACACACACACACACACACACACACACACACACACACACACACACACATACGTCCTAATACCATCTAATAACACTGTAATATTCTGTACAAGGTTGCACTACAGTATGTGACACTGTCTCACTCATTATTTACAACCATTAAGCAGGTGATTTAGTTGATGATAAATGCACTTGTATGATGTGGATAGAGTTGCTGTGGTGGTTGTACCTGTCACTGGTAAATTGAATTGATTGGTCATGATTTGGAAAGGCACACACCATGTCTATATAAGGTCCAACAGTTGACAGTGCATGTCAGAGAACAGAAAACAATCCATGAGGTCGAAGGAATTGTCCCTAGAGGTCAGAGACAGGATTGTGTCGAGGCGCAGATCTGGAGAATCGGTCGACCGATTATGATTTTTCAACGCTGATACCGATTATTGGATGAGCCCACACACAAAAAAGCCGATACCGATTAATATGACGATTTTTATATATTTGTAATAATGACAATTACAAGAATACTGAATGAACACTTTTATTTTAACTTAATATAATGCATCAATAAAATCTATTTAGTCTCAAATAAATAATGAAACACATTCAATTTGGTTTAAATAATGCAAAAACAAAGTGTTGGAGAAGAAAGTAAAATTGCAATATTTGCCATGTAAAAAAGCTAACGTTTATGTTCCTTGCTCAGAACATGAGAACATACGAAAGCTGATGGTTCCTTTTAACATGAATATTCCCATGTAAGAAGTTTTAGGTTGTAGTTATTATAGGACTATTTCTCTCTATGCCATTTGTATTTCATATACCTTTGACTATTGGATGTTCCTCTGCTCTCATCCTTCTCGACCTATCGGCTGCCTTCGATACTGTGAACCATCAGATCCTCCTCTCCACCCTCTCCGAGTTGGGCATCTCCGGCGCGGCCCACGCTTGGATTGCGTCCTACCTGACAGGTCGTTCCTACCAGGTGGCGTGGCGAGAATCTGTCTCCTCACCACGCCCTCTCACCACTGGTGTCCCCCAGGGCTCTGTTCTAGGCCCTCTCCTATTCTCGCTATACACCAAGTCACTTGGCTCTGTCATAACCTCACATGGTCTCTCCTATCATTGCTATGCAGACGACACACAATTAATCTTCTCCTTTCCCCCTTCTGATGACCAGGTGGCGAATCGCATCTCTGCATGTCTGGCAGACATATCAGTGTGGATGACGGATCACCACCTCAAGCTGAACTTCGGCAAGACGGAGCTGCTCTTCCTCCCGGGGAAGGACTGCCCGTTCCATGATCTCGCCATCACGGTTGACAACTCCATTGTGTCCTCCTCCCAGAGCGCTAAGAACCTTGGCGTGGTCCTGGACAACACCCTGTCGTTCTCAACTAACATCAAGGCGGTGGCCCGTTCCTGTAGGTTCATGCTCTACAACATCCGCAGAGTACGACCCTGCCTCACACAGGAAGCGGCGCAGGTCCTAATCCAGGCACTTGTCATCTCCCGTCTGGATTACTGCAACTCGCTGTTGGCTGGGCTCCCTGCCTGTGCCATTAAACCCCTACAACTCATCCAGAACGCCGCAGCCCGTCTAGTGTTCAACCTTCCCAAGTTCTCTCACGTCACCCCGCTCCTCCGCTCTCTCCACTGGCTTCCAGTTGAAGCTCGCATCCGCTACAAGACCATGGTGCTTGCCTACGGAGCTGTGAGGGGAACGGCACCTCAGTACCTCCAGGCTCTGATCAGGCCCTACACCCAAATAAGGGCACTGCGTTCATCCACCTCTGGCCTGCTCGCCTCCCTACCACTGAGGAAGTACAGTTCCCGCTCAGCCCAGTCAAAACTGTTCGCTGCTCTGGCTCCCCAATGGTGGAACAAACTCCCTCACGACGCCAGGACAGCGGAGTCAATCACCACCTTCCGGAGACACCTGAAACCCCACCTCTTTAAGGAATACCTAGGATAGGATAAAGTAATCCTTCTCACCCCCTCCCCCCTTAAAATATTTAGATGCACTATTGTAAAGTGGCTGTTCCACTGGATGTCATAAGGTGAATGCACCAATTTGTAAGTCGCTCTGGATAAGAGCGTCTGCTAAATGACTTAAATGTAAATGTTAAATGTTCTAATAGGTACTTTAGCATTGCCAGCCTACTCTAGGGAGTTGATAGACTTGAAGTCATAAACAGCTCGATACTTGAAGCACAGCGAAGACCTGCTGGCAAATGCAGGAAAGTGCTGTTAGAATGAATGCTTACGAGCCTGCTGCTGCCTATCACCACTCAGTCAGACTGCTCTATAAAATATCAAATCATAGACTTAATTATAATATAATAACACACCGAAATATGAGCCTTAGGTCATTAATATTGTAAACCATCATTTCGAAAACAAGATGTTTATTCTTTCAGTGAAATACGGAACCGTTCCGTATTTTATCTAAAGGCGGCATCCCCAAGTCTAAATATTGCTGCTAAATTGCACAACCTTCAATGTTATGTCATAATTACGTACAATTCTGGCAAATGAATTACGGTCTTTGTAAGGAAGAAATGGTCTTCACACGGTTCGCAGCGAGCCATGCAGCCCAAACTGCTGTATATACCCTGACTCTGCTTAGACATGAACACAAGAGAAGTGACACAATTTCCCAAGTTAAAAGAAATTCGTATTGATTTTAAGAAAGGCATTGATGTTTATGGTTAGGTACACATTGGTGCAACGACGGTGCTTTTTCTCATGAGTGCACTTGTTAAATCATCACTCGTTTGGCGAAGTAGGCTGTGATTCGATGATAAATTAACAGGCACCGCATCGATTATATGCAACACAGGACAAGCTAGACAAACTAGTAATATCATCAACCATGTGTAATTAACTAGAGATTATGTTAAGATTGATTGTTTATTATAAGATAAGTTTAATGCTAGCTAGCAACTTACCTTGGCTCCTTGCTGCACTCGTGTAATAGGTAGTCAGCCTGCCACGCAGGCTCCTTGTGGAGTGCAATGTAATCGGCCATAATCGGTGTCCAAAAATGCTGATTACCGATTGTTATGAAAACTTGAAATCGGCCCTATTTAAAACCTTTGGGCTAGAGGGCAGTATTTTGACGACTGGATGAAAAGCGTGCCCAAAGATGACTGCCTGTTACTCAGGCCGAGAAGCTAGGATATGCATATAGAAAACACTCTAAAGTTTCTACAACTGTTAAAATAATGTCTGTGAGTATAACAGAACTGATATGGCAGGCGAAAACCCTAGGACAAACCATACAAAAAAATAATTCAGCCTATCACTGTTTCCAATGGCTGTCATGTTTATTATGAGGGTGAAAACCTTCCAGATTACAGTTCCTAGGGCTTCCACTAGATGTCAACAGTCTTTATAAAGAGTTTCAGGCTTGTTTTTGGAAAGATTAGCTAGAATTTGAAGTTTTTCTAAGTAGCTCCGATTTTAGCTGTTGTCTTTTCATGCGCGTCGATGAGAGCGCGTTCTTTGTTGTTTATCTCTGGTAAAGACAATAACGATTCTCTATCTTGAATTTTATTGTTTATTTACGTATTAGTGTACCTGAGGTTTGATTATAAACGTTGTTTGACTTGTTTGGAGAAGTTTATTGGTAACGTTTGGGATTCAATTTGTATGCATTTTGAAGGAGGGGAACCGGTGGATTATTGAATGAAGTGTGCCAGCTAAACTGAGTTTTTGGGGATATAAAGAAGGACTTTATCGAACAAAATGACCATTTGTGATGTAGCTGGGACCTTTTGGAGTGCCAACAGAAGGAGATCTTCAAAAGTAAGGCATTTACTATATCGCTATTTCTGACTTCATGGAGCTTTCGCAGCAAAAATCTGAAATCTGACACAGCGGTGTCACGCCTTGGTCATTGTATTTTGTGTTTTTGTTATATGTTTGAGTAGGCCAGGGTGTGACATGGGTTTATATGTTGTGTTTCGTATTGGGGTTTTATTAGCATTGGGATTGTGTATGATTAGGGGTGTGGTATAGGCTTGGCTGCCTGAGGCGATTCTCAATTAGAGTCAGGTGCTTATCGTTGTCTCTGATTGGGAATCGTATTTAGGTAGCCTGAGTTCGCTTTGTATTTTGTGGGTGTTTGTACCTGTCTCTGTGTTGTAGTCACCAGATAGGCTGTAATTAGTTTAACGTTCCGTTCTGTTGTTTTTGTATTTAGTTCAGTTATTTCATGTACCGCGATACTTTCATTAAAGTCATGAGTAACCTACACGCTGCATTTCGGTCTGACTCTCTTCATTCAACAGACGAACGCCGTTACAGAAACACCCACCACTCTCACGGACCGAGCAGCGTGGTAACTGGCAACGACGTAGATAACTGGCAGGAGCTAAAGGAGGACGTTATGGACGGTAGAGGCATGGAGTATACGACGTGGGAAGAAATCACACCTGTTGGGCGGCCGACCCAGAGCGAGTGCAGGAGCCCGCCTGGGATTCCCTGCAGCAATGAGAGAGTGGCTGAGTCAGGAGTCAGACCTGAGCCTACTCTCCCTGTTAATCGTGAAGAGCAGTTGCAGTGGGAGAGGCTGCACCACTTGGAGAATTGGACATGGGAGGAGGAATTAGACGGTAAAGGACCTTGGGCTCAGCCTGGAGAATATCGCCGTCCCAAGGAAGAAATAGAAGCGAATAAAGCGGAGAGGCGCAGGTATGAGGAGGCAGCACGGCGACGCGGTTGGAAGCCGGAAAAGCAGCCCAAAAAATTAGAAGGGAGAATAGTTATGCCAGGTAGGAGACCTGCGCAAACTCCCTGTGCTCACCGTTGGGCTAGAGAGACCGGGCAGGCACCGTGTTATGCTATGGAGCGCACAGTGTTTCCAGTGCGGGTGCAGAGCCAGGTGCGGCACATACCAGCCCTTCCTATTGGCCGGGCTAGAGTGGGCATCGAGCCAGGTAAGCTTGGGCAGGCTCGGTGCTCAAGAGCTCCAGTGCGCCTGCACGGTCCGGTCTATCCAGAGCCACCTCTACACACCAGTCCTCCGGTAGCAGCTCCCCGCACCAGGCTTCCTATGCGTGTCCTAGATCCAGTACCACCAGTTCCAGCACCACGCACCAGGCCTCCAGTGCGCCTCGCCTGTTCAGCGCAGCCAGCGCTTTTCTCCTCTCTTGCGCTGCCGGAGTCTCCCGTCTGCCCAGCGCCGCCAGTGCTCCCAGTCTGCCCAGCGCCGCCAGTGCTCCCAGTCTGCCCAGCTCCGCCAGTGCTCCCAGTCTGCCCAGCTCCGCCAGTGCTCCCAGTCTGCCCAGCTCCGCCAGTGCTCCCAGTCTGCCCAGCGCCGCCAGTGATCCCAGTCTGCCCAGCGCCACCAGTCTGCCCAGCGCCGCCAGTGTTCCCAGTCTGCCCAGCGCCGCCAGTGCCACCAGTCAGCCCAGCGCCACCAGACAACCAGTCTCTTCCAGATCTGCCAGCCAGCCAGGATTTACCGGAGCCTACTACCTGCCTGAGCTTCATCTCAGTACTGGGCTTCCTCTCAGTACTGGGCTTCCTCTCAGTACTGGGCTTCCTCTCAGTACTGGGCTTCCCCTCAGTCCTGGGCTTCCCCTCAGTCCCGGGCTGCCTCTGTCCTGAGCTGCCCCTCTGTCCTGAGATGCCCCTCTGTCCTGAGATGCTCCTCTGTCCTGAGATGCCCCTCTGTCCTGAGATGCCCCTCTGTCCCGAGATGCCCCTCTGTCCCGAGCTGCCCCTCTGTCCCGAGCTGCCCCTCTGTCACGAGCTGCCCCTCTGTCACGAGCTGCCCCTCTGTCACGAGCTGCCCCTCAGTTATGTGGGGATCTGGGTGAGGACTATTAGGCCATGGTCGGCGGAGAAGTTGGATTATCCCAGGACGCGAAGGGGAGGAAATAGGACATTAATGGAGTGGGGTCCACGTCCCGAGCCAGAACCGCCACCATGGACAGACGCCCACCCGGACCCTCCCTATGCTCTTGAGGTGCGTCCGGGAGTCCGCACCTTAGGGGGGTTCTGTCACGCCTTGGTCATTGTATTTTCTGTTTTTGTTATATGTTTGAGTAGGCCAGGGTGTGACATGGGTTTATATGTTGTGTTTCGTATTGGGGTTTTATTAGCATTGGGATTGTGTATGATTAGGGGTGTGGTATAGGCTTGGCTGCCTGAGGCGATTCTCAATTAGAGTCAGGTGCTTATCGTTGTCTCTGATTGGGAACCGTATTTAGGTAGCCTGAGTTCGCTTTGTATTTTGTGGGTGTTTGTACCTGTCTCTGTGTTGTAGTCACCAGATAGGCTGTAATTAGTTTCACGTTCCGTTATGTTGTTTTTGTATTTAGTTCAGTTATTTCATGTACCGCAATACTTTCATTAAAGTCATGAGTAACCTACACGCTGCATTTTGGTCTGACTCTCTTCATTCAACAGACGAACGCTGTTACAAGCGGCTGGATTAACAAGAAGGTAAGCTTTATTTTGATGTATGACACTTGTATTTTCATGAATGTTAAATATTTCTATTTCTGTCAAATTTCACGCTCTGCAATTTCACAGGATGTTGTCGAGGTGGGTCGCTAGCGGAACGCCTGCGCCAGAAAGGTTAATCGGCCGTTCTGATTAATCGGTCGACCTCTAATGTCTGCAGCATTGAAGGTCCCCAAGAACACAGTGGCCTCCATCATTCATAAATGGAAGAAGTTTGGAACTACCAAGACTCTTCCTAGAGCTGGCCGCCCAGCCAAACTGAGCAATCGGTGGAGAAGGGTCTTGGTCAGGGAGGTGACCAAGAACCCGATGGTCACTCTGACAGAGCTCCAGAGTTCCTCTGTGGAGATGGGAGAACCTTTCAAAAGGACAACCATCTCTACAGCACTCAACCAATCAGGCATTTATGGTAGAGTGGCCACTCCTCAGTAAAAGGCACATTACAGCCTGCTTGTAGTTTGCCAAAAGGCACCTACAGGACTCTCAGACCATGAGAAACAAGATTCTCTGGTTTGATGAAACCAAGATTGAACTCTTTGACCTGAATGCCAAGCATCACGTCTGGAGGAAATCTAGCACCATCCCTACGGTGAAGCATGGTGGTGGCAGCATCATGCTGTAGGGATGTTTTTCAGCTGCAGGGACTGGGAGACTAGTCAGGATCGAGGGAAAGATGATCAGAGCAAAGTACAAAAAGATCCTTGATGAAAACCTGCTCCAGAGCACTCAGGACCTCAGACTGGGGCGAAGGTTCACTTTACAACAGGACAACGACCCTAAGCACACAGCCAAGACAATGCAGGAGTGGCTTCAGGACAAGTCTCTGAATTTCCTTGAGTGGTGCAGCCAGAACCCAGACTTGACCCCGATCGAACATCTCTGGAGAGACCTGAAAATAGTTGTGCAGCAATGCTCCCCATCCAGCGTGACAGAACTTGAGAGGATCTGCAGAGAAGAATGGGAGAAACTCCCCAAGTACAGGTGAGCCAAGCTTGCAGCATCATACCCAAGAAGACTCAAGGATGTAATTGCTACCAAAGGTGCTTCAACAAAGTACTGAGTAAATGGTCTGAATTTGTGATATTTTTTGGGGGGGGTTTCTTCTAAAAACCTGTTTTTGCTTTGTCACTAAGGGGTATTGTGTGTAGACTGATGAGGAAAAATACAAAAATACAATAATGTAACAAAATGTGAAAAAATTCAAAGGGTCTGAATACTTTCTGAATGCACTGTATATATATTTCCACACTATGAATTTGGAATAATACTGTAATACTGTGAAAAGTATGATATTGCCCTTTTAGAGTAATAGCTGTTTGAAAAGTCAGCCTGAAATTTCAGCCTGTGTTGGTGGGCTGGATTTTTGGCCTGCATGGTGACATCACCAGGCAGTAAGACCAATAACAAAGAGAGTTCCAAACCTCTCTGCCAATAACAGCTAGTGTAAGGTACTTAAGTGTTACCCAGAAATGATTTGATATTGACATAAAACGGCTACATTGGACCTTTAATTTTTTATGGCTGTAGGGGCAGTATTGAGTAGCTTGGATGAAAAGGTGCCCAATGTAAACGGCCAGCTGCTCAGTCTCCGTTGCTAATATATGCATATTATTATTAGTATTGGATAGAAAACACTCTGAAGTTTCTACAACTGTTTGAATTATGTTTGTGAGTATAATAGAACTCATATTGCAGGCAAAAACCTGAGAAATTCCACTTCCTGTTTGTATTTTTTCTGGGGGTGGCAGATTTTCAACCAAGCTCTCATTGAACTTACAGCGAGATATGGATGAGTTTTCACTTCCTACGCCATCCACTAGATGTCAGCAGTCAATAGAACTTTGTCTGATGACTCTAATGTGAAGGGGGGGGGGGGGTCGAATAAGACAGGAAATAGTCACCAGTGCCACGAGTTGACCATGCGCGTTCAAAGGGGAAGGACCTGCATTCCACCGGTCACCTGAAGTCATTCTAATTCTCCGGTTGGAACGTTATTCAAGATATACAGTGTATGTAAACAACATTCTAAAGATTGATTCAGTACATTGTTTGACATGTTTCTACTGACTGTTACGGAACTTTTGGACATTTCGTCACGTTATAGTGGATGCGCTTTGTGACTTTGGAATTGTTTATCAAACGCGCTAAACAAAGTAGGTAATTGGACAGAAATAACGGACATTTTCGAACAAATCAAGCATTTATTGTGGACCTGGGATTCCAAGGACTGCATTCTGATGAAGTTCATCAAAGGTAAGGAAACATTTATCATGTATTTTCTGGTTTCTGTTGACTCCAACATGGAGGCTAATTTGGCTACTGTTCTGAGCGCCGTCGTCTCAGATTATTGCATGGGTTGGTTTTTCCGTAAACTTTTGTTTGAAATCTGACACAGCGGTTGCATTAAGGAGAGGTATATATATAATTCCATGTGTATAACTTGTATTATCATCTCCATTTATGATGAGTATTTCTGTTGAAACGATGTGGCTATGCAAAATCACTTGATATTTTTGGAACTAGTGAATCTAATACACCAATGTAAACTGAGATTTTTTTTATATAAATATAAACTTTATCAAACAAAACATGCATGTATTGTGTAACATGAAGCCCTATGAGTGTCATCTGATGAATATAATTCAAGGTTAGTGATTAATTTTATCTCTATTTCTGCTTTTTGTGAATGCTATATTTCACTGGAAAATGGCTGTGGTTATTGTGGTTTGGTGGAGACCTAACATAATCGTTTGTAGTGCTTTCGCTGAAAAGCATATTTGAAATCAGACACTTTGGTGGGATTAACAACAATATTACCTTTAAAATGATATAAAACACATGTATGTTTTAGGAATTGTAATTATGAGATTTCTGTGGTTTGAATTTGGCGCCCTCTATTTTCACTGGTAGTTGTCATATGGATCCCGTTAGCGGGATTGCAGCCATAACAGGTTTTAACGTAGGTATGTAGCTTACGGTCAACTTGCAAATGAATGTGTTTATCCTAGTTACCTACTATGTAAATGTAATGTAGTACCAAGGGATATTTAGATAAGTAACTACTACTAGTTTGGATAAAAGCATCTGCTAAATGATATTCTTTTTTCCCTTCTTGTTGAATCATAGCCTGGTAGAAGATCTATTTGTGTTTTATCCACCTCCTATGCAATTGGCGATGGAAGTGAAAGGAATAGATTTGGCTACAAGTCTAAGATGATCTGTGACCAGGCTGACACAAAGAAGAGGTTTAAGATTAAATCAAATATACCACTGCTAACATGATATCACCTTTCACAATATGACAGTTGATTGATTCACTGGGCAGTTTATCTCCATTTTCCACTGTAGTGTGGATGGTCCAATGCCAATGAGAGGCTGAGTAAGGCTAAAATACTTAACTGTGCAGATCCCACAGACTCACGCAAGGTGAGGGAAGGCAAGCCCCTCTCTTATAGCATCAGCTTAATTAACCAATCTGAGTCAAGAGGACAAAACAAGGATTTTTTGACTTAGCTAGCCTCATGGGATTGGGGATCTCTCTCTCTCTCTCTTGCTTGCTTTTTCTCTCGCATGCGCACTCACTCCATCTCCCTCGATCTCTCCATTTCTCTCTCTCTCCATCTTTCTCTCCCTCTCTCTGCTTATTTCAATCCTATAGTTCCTCATTATTTTAATGATCTGCGGGTAAAGGAAGTTTTCTGCTCGCCCATGCAGTTTACTTTTAACAACAGACAGAGCAGTTTGGGAATTGAACCAAAAACAGAAAAGTGTAGCTAGTCGTTCATTAAACTAGATAGAAATCCCTATGCTTTATTATAAATGTGGTATCAAAACAACCAGCAACAGTACATTTCCAACCCATGTTGGGGAGAGAGCATCCGTGACAGTTTTCAACCTTTTGTGTTATCCGTTTCATACCACAGCTTAGTATGAATAGCATAGTAATAGTAATCATTCATTTTAGTATAAAGTGCAACACTTGTGGTCAACTCAAAGGGGTGCGTGGCACGTGTGCACATGCTTGTGTATCTCTTTCAGAGCACTCAGTATAACTGCTGGAACTTCTGAAACCTCCTTATCCCAAGCCGAGAAGACTGACTTCAGAAACCCTCCTAACTCACTAGTCTGCTGAACAGGAGACATCTCTCTGTTCTTTCGTCTGAAGTATCAGCCACCCACCTGCCTTTCAGAGGGCCTGACAGACACAGATATTCCTCCCCATCTCTCTCTGTCTCACTCTGTCTCTCTCTCTCTCTCTCTCTCTCTCTCTCTCTCTCGTTATTTCTGCCTTTGGTTTAAATGCATAATTCATTCCAGTGCAGATTTGGAGAGCCCTCCCAATCCCCCACCACTGGGGAGACAGAGAGAGGCTCAGCTCAGCTATTTGCCATCCTCTTGCCGCAATGTACTGACACATCTAAATAGGATTTCAGAGAGATTCAGAGAGATTCAGAGAGATTCGGGGAGATTCAGAGAGATTCAGAGAGAATTAGGGAGATGCAGGAGATTCAGGGAGATTCAGTGAGATTCAGATCGATTCAGAGGGATTCAGAGGGATTCAGAAAGATTCAGGGAGATTCAGAGAGATTCCGGGAGATTCAGAGATATTCAGTGAGATTCAGTGCGATTCAGGGAGATTCAGGGAGATTCAAAGAGATTCAGGGAGATTCAGAGAGATTCATGGAGATTCAGAGAGATTCCGGGAGATTCAGAGATATTCAGTAAGATTCAGTGAGATTCAGGGAGATTCCGAGAGATTCAAAGAGATTCAGGGAGATTCAGAGAGATTCAGGGAGATTTATCTCCTCTCCACACGTGTTCTGATATTCACAGCTAGCTAACGTTGGGTCGGCTGTGAGCAGATTAATGATGATTTGACTGCTTAGTGTCTAATAAAAAGCCTTAACCCATCAGAGATGCATGGAGATGACCCAGGAGAGGGTCAGGGAGAATGTATGATGGTGCTACCACCAAGCTTCCTCTGTCCTATACGTTATAGAATCACACAGTGCCTCATCTCATGTCTCTGTCTACTTCAACCATCCAACTACATGTGCCTACCTTCAACTCGGTATTTCACACACAGCTAAACACACACTGCAATGCAATCTACCAATCTAACACACTTTAACCTGACCCTTTTTTTAGCCTGACGTGACCCACATTTAACCTCTTACTCGAAGCTTCTCATTCACACACAATAAAAACACACACACACACACACACACACACACACACACACACACACACACACACACATGGTGCTTGCCTACGGAGCTGTGAGGGAACGGCACCTCAGTACCTCGCCTCCCTACCTCAGGAACACACACACACACACACACACACACACACACACACACACACACACACACACACACACACACACACACACACACTAGTCTGTTCTGTCCAGTCCTAGTCTGTCCTGTTCTGGCCTAGTCTGTCCTGTTCCACCCCAGTCTGTCCTGTTCTAACCCAGTCTGTCCTGTTCTGTCCTTTTCCTCCCTAGTCTTCCCTGTTCTGTCCTAGTCTGTCCGAGTCTGCTCTGTTTTAACCTAGTCTGACCTAGTCTGCCCTGTTCTGTCCTAGTCTGCTCTGTTTTGTCCTAGTCTGCCCTGTTCCAGCCTATTCTGTCCTGTTCTGTCCTAGTCTGTCCTGAACAAGCCTGTCCTGTTCACACCTATTCTGTCCTAGTCTGTCCTGTTCTGAACAAGTCTGTCCTGTTCACACCTATTCTATCCTGTTCTGAACAAGCCTGTCCTGTTCACACCTATTCTATCCTGTTCTGAACAAGCCTGTCCTGTTCACACCTATTCTGTTCTAGTCTGTCCTGTTCTGTCCTAGTCTGTCCTGTTCTGAACAAGTCTGTCCTGTTCACACCTATTCTATCCTGTTCTGAACAAGCCTGTCCTGTTCACACCTATTCTATCCTGTTCTGAACAAGCCTGTCCTGTTCACACCTATTCTGTTCTAGTCTGTCCTGTTCTGATCCCTAGTCTGTCCTGTTCTGAACAAGCCTGTCTGTTCATCACCTAATTCTGTTCTGAGTCTGTCCTGTTCAAAACAAGTCTGTTTTCACACCTAGCTATCCTGTTCTGGAACAAGCCTGTCCTGTTCACACCTATTCTATCTCTGTTCTGAACAAGCCTGTCCTGTTCACACCTATTCTGTTCTAGTCTGTCTGTTCTGTCCTAGTCTGTCCTGTTCTGAACAAGCCTGTCCTGTTCACACCTATTTTAATCCTGTTCTGAACAAGACCTGTCCTGTTCGTTCACCTATTCTGTTCTAGTCTGTCCTGTTCTGTCCTAGTCTGTCCTGTTCTGAACAAGCCTGTCCTGTTCACACCTATTCTGTTCTAGTCTGTCCTGTTCTGTCCTAGTCTGTCCTGTTCTGAACAAGCCTGTCCTGTTCACACCTATTCTGTTCTAGTCTGTCCTGTTCTGTCCTAGTCTGTCCTGTTCTGAACAAGCCTGTCCTGTTCAACCTATTCTGTTCTAGTCTGTCCTGTTCACACCTATTCTATCCTGTTCTGAACAAGTCTGTCCTGTTCACACCTATTCTATCCTGTTCTGAACAAGCCTGTCCTGTTCACACCTATTCTATCCTGTTCTGAACAAGCCTGTCCTGTTCACACCTATTCTGTTCTAGTCTGTCCTGTTCTGTCCTAGTCTGTCCTGTTCTGAACAAGCCTGTCCTGTTCACACCTATTCTATCCTGTTCTGAACAAGCCTGTCCTGTTCACACCTATTCTGTTCTAGTCTGTCCTGTTCTGTCCTAGTCTGTCCTGTTCTGAACAAGCCTGTCCTGTTCACACCTATTCTGTTCTAGTCTGTCCTGTTCTGTCCTAGTCTGTCCTGTTCTGAACAAGCCTGTCCTGTTCACACCTATTCTGTTCTAGTCTGTCCTGTTCTGTCCTGTTCTGAACAAGCCTGTCCTGTTCACACCTATTCTGTTCTAGTCTGTCCTGTTCACACCTATTCTATCCTGTTCTGAACAAGTCTGTCCTGTTCACACCTATTCTATCCTGTTCTGAACAAGCCTGTCCTGTTCACACCTATTCTGTTCTAGTCTGTCCTGTTCTGTCCTAGTCTGTCCTGTTCTGAACAAGCCTGTCCTGTTCACACCTATTCTGTTGTAGTCTGTCCTGTTCACACCTATTCTATCCTGTTCTGAACAAGTCTGTCCTGTTCACACCTATTCTGTTCTAGTCTGTCCTGTTCTGTCCTAGTCTGTCCTGTTCTGAACAAGTCTGTCCTGTTCACACCTATTCTATCCTGTTCTGAACAAGCCTGTCCTGTTCACACCTATTCTATCCTGTTCTGAACAAGCCTGTCCTGTTCACACCTATTCTGTTCTAGTCTGTCCTGTTCTGTCCTAGTCTGTCCTGTTCTGAACAAGCCTGTCCTGTTCACACCTATTCTGTTCTAGTCTGTCCTGTTCTGAACAAGTCTGTCCTGTTCACACCTATTCTATCCTGTTCTGAACAAGCCTGTCCTGTTCACACCTATTCTGTTCTAGTCTGTCCTGTTCACACCTATTCTATCCTGTTCTGAACAAGTCTGTCCTGTTCACACCTATTCTATCCTGTTCTGAACAAGCCTGTCCTGTTCACACCTATTCTGTTCTAGTCTGTCCTGTTCTGAACAAGTCTGTCCTGTTCACACCTATTCTATCCTGTTCTGAACTAGTCTGTCCTTTCACCTATTCTATCCTGTTCTGAACAAGTCTGTCCTGTTCACACCTATTCTATCCTGTTCTGAACAAGTCTGTCCTGTTCACACCTATTCTATCCTGTTCTGAACAAGCCTGTCCTGTTCACACCTATTCTGTTCTAGTCTGTCCTGTTCACACCTATTCTATCCTGTTCTGAACAAGTCTGTCCTGTTCACACCTATTCTATCCTGTTCTGAACAAGTCTGTCCTGTTCACACCTATTCTATCCTGTTCTGAACAAGTCTGTCCTGTTCACACCTATTCTATCCTGTTCTGAACAAGCCTGTCCTGTTCACACCTATTCTATCCTGTTCTGAACAAGCCTGTCCTGTTCACACCTATTCTATCCTGTTCTGAACAAGCCTGTCCTGTTCACACCTATTCTATCCTGTTCTGAACAAGCCTGTCCTGTTCACACCTATTCTGTTCTAGTCTGTCCTGTTCTGTCCTAGTCTGTCCTGTTCTGAACAAGTCTGTCCTGTTCACACCTATTCTATCCTGTTCTGAACAAGCCTGTCCTGTTCACACCTATTCTATCCTGTTCTGAACAAGCCTGTCCTGTTCACACCTATTCTGTTCTAGTCTGTCCTGTTCTGTCCTAGTCTGTCCTGTTCTGAACAAGTCTGTCCTGTTCTGAACAAGCCTGTCCTGTTCACACCTATTCTGTTCTAGTCTGTCCTGTTCTGTCCTAGTCTGTCCTGTTCTGAACAAGTCTGTCCTGTTCTGAACAAGCCTGTCCTGTTCACACCTATTCTGTTCTAGTCTGTCCTGTTCTGTCCTAGTCTGTCCTGTTCTGAACAAGCCTGTCCTGTTCACACCTATTCTATCCTGTTCTGAACAAGTCTGCCCTGTTCACACATATTCTGTCCTAGTCTGTCCTGTTCTGTCCTGTCCTAGTCCTACCTATTCTGTCCTAGTCTGTCCTGTTTACACCTATTCTGTCCTACTCTGCCCTGTTCTGTCCTAGTCTGTCATGTTCTGTCCTAGTCTGTCCTGTTCTGAACAAATCTGTCCTGTTCACACCAATTCTGTCCTAGTCTGTCCTGTTCTGTCCTAGTCTGTCCTGTTCTGTCCTAGTCTGTCCTGTTCTGAACAAGTCTGTCCTGTTCACACCAATTCTGTCCTAGTCTGTCCTGTTCTGTCCTATTCTGTCCTGTTCTGTCCTATTCTGTCCTATTCTGAACAAGTCTGTCCTGTTCACACATATTCTGTCCTAGTCTGTCCTGTTCTGTCCTGTCCTAGTCCTACCTATTCTGTCCTAGTCTGTCCTGTTTACACCTATTCTGTCCTACTCTGCCCTGTTCTGTCCTAGTCTGTCATGTTCACACATATTCTGTCCTAGTCTGTCCTGTTCTGTCCTATTCTGTCCTGTTCTGTCTAGTCTGTCCTGTTCTGAACAAGTCTGTCCTGTTCACACCAATTCTGTCCTAGTCTGTCCTGTTCTGTCCTAGTCTGTCCTGTTCAGAACAAGTCTGTCCTGTTTACACCAATTCTGTCCTAGTCTGTCCTGTTCTGTCCTATTCTGTCCTATTCTGTCCTGTTCTGAACAAGTCTGTCCTGTTCACACATATTCTGTCCTAGTCTGTCCTGTTCTGTCCTGTCCTAGTCCTACCTATTCTGTCCTAGTCTGTCCTGTTTACACCTATTCTGTCCTACTCTGCCCTGTTCTGTCCTAGTCTGTCATGTTCACACATATTCTGTCCTAGTCTGTCCTGTTCTGTCCTAGTCCTCCCTATTCTGTCCTAGTCTGTCCTGTTCACACCTATTCTGTCCTACTCTGCCCTGTTCTGTCCTAGTCTGTCCTGTCCTAGTCCTTCCCTATTCTGTCCTAGTCTGTCCTGTTCACACCTATTCTGTACTAGTCTGTCCTGTTCTGTCCTGTCCTAGTCTTCCACGTTCTGTCCTAGTCTGCCCTGTTCTGTCCTAGTCTGTCCTGTTCTGAGCGAGTCTGTCCTAGACTGTCCCGTTCACACCTTTTCTGTCCTACTCTGACCTGTTCTGAACTAGCCTGTCCCGTTCACACCTTTTCTGTCCTACTCTGCCCTGTTCTGTCCTGTTCTGAACTTGCCTGTCCTGTTCACACCTATTCTGTCCTGTTCTGTCCTAGTCTCTCCTATTCTGTCATGTCCTGTCCTAGTCTGTGCTGTTCTGTCCTTGTCTGTCTTGTCCTAGTCTGTCCTGTTCTGAACAAGTCTGTCCTGTTCACACCTATTCTGTCCTGTTCTGTCCTGTCCTGTTCTGTCCTGTTTTGTCTTATTCTGTCATAGTCTGTCCTGTTCTGAACAAGTCTGTCCTGTTCTGTCCTAGTCTGCCCTAGTCTGACCTAGTCTTACCTGTTCTGTCCTAGTCTGTCCTGCTCTGCCTCGTCTGACCTAGTCTGTTCTGCTCTGCCTAGTCTGACTGAGTTTGTCCTAGTCTGTGTTGCTCTGACCTAGTCTGTCCTAGCTTGTCCTGCTCCCACTAAGTCTGTCCTAGTCTGACCAGCTCTCTCCTGGTCTGTCCTAGTCTGTCCTGCTCTCTCTTAGCCTGACCTGTTCTCTCCTGGTCTTTCCTAGTCTGACCTGCTCTCTCCTAGTCTGTCCTAGTCTGACCTGTTTCTCCTGGTCTGTCCTAGTCTGACCTGCTCTCTCCTGGTCTGTCCTAGTCTGACCTGCTCTCTCCTGTACTGTCCTAGTCTAACCTGCTCTCTCCTGGTCTGTCCTAGTCTGACCTGCTCTCTCCTGTTCTCTCCTAGTCTGTCCTGGTCTCTCCTAGTCTGTCCTGCTCTGTCCTGGTCTGTCCTAGTCTGGCCTGCTCTCTCCTGGTCTCTCCTGGTCTGTCCTGGTCTGTCCTAGTCCGACCTGCTCTCTGCTGGTCTCTCCTAGTCTGCCCTGCTCTGTCCTGGTCTGTCCTAGTCTGACCTGCTCTCTCCTGGTCTCTCCTAGTCTGACCTGCTCTCTCCTGTTCTGTTCTAGTCTGACCTGCTCTCCCCGAGTCTGCCCTAGTTTGTCCTGCTCTCTCCTAGGATGTCCAAATCTGACCTGCTCTTCCCTGGTCTGTCCAAATCTGACCTGCTCTTCCCTGGTCTGTCCTAGTCTGACCTGCTCTCTCCTGGCCTCTCCTAGTCTGACCTGTTTCTCCTGGTCTTTCCTTGTCTGACCTGCTCTCTCCTGGTCTGTCCTAGTCTGACCTGCTCTCTCATGTACTGTCCTAGTCTGACCTGCTCTCTCCTGGTCTCTCCTAGTCTGACCTGCTCTCTCCTAGTCTGACCTGCTCTCTCCTGGTCTCTCCTAGTTTGACCTGCTCTCTGCTGTTCTGTTCTAGTCTGACCTGCTCTACCCTAGCCTGCCCTAGTCTGACCTGCTCTCTCCTGGTCTGTCCTAGTCTGACCTTCTCTCTCCTGGTCTGTCCTAGTCTGACCTGCTCTCTCCTGTTCTCTCCTAGTCTGTCCTGGTCTCACCTAGTCTGTCCTACTATGTCCTGGTCTGTCCTAGTCCGGTCTGCTCTCTCCTGCTCTCTCCTGGTCTGTCCTGCTCTGTCCTGGTCTGTCCTAGTCTGACCTGCTCTCTCCTAGTCAGTCGTGCTCTGTCCTAGTCTGACCTGCTCTCTCCTGGTCTGTCCTAGTCTGACCTGCTCTCTCCTAGTCAGTCCTTCTCTCTCCTGGTCTGTCCTAGTCTGACCTGCTCTCTCCTGGTCTCTGCTAGTCAGTCCTGCTCTCTTCTGGTCTCTCCTAGTCAGTCCTGCTCTCTCATGGTCTCTCCTAGTCAGTCCTGCTCTCTCCTGGTCTCTCCTAGTCAGTCCTGCTCTCTCCTAGTCAGTCCTGCTCTCTCCTGGTCTGTCCTAGTCAGTCCTGCTCTCTCCTGGTCTCTCCTAGTCTGACCTGCTCTCTCCTGGTCTCTCCTAGTCTGCCCTGCTCTGTCCTTGTCTGTCCTAGTCAGTCCTGCTCTCTCCTGGTCTCTCCTAGTCTGACCTGCTCTCTCCTGGTCTCTCCTAGTCTGCCCTGCTCTCTCCTTGTCTGTCCTAGTCAGTCTTGCTCTCTCCTTGTCTGTCCTAGTCAGACCTGCTCTCTCCTATTCTGTCCTGCTCTGTCCTTGTATGTCCTGCTCCAGACTCATTCAGCAGCTGGATGAGCTAATGCCAATCACACACACAGCACTCTACTGTACATTATAATAGAGACCCAGTCACACACAGAGTACTGTACTCTATTGTACAAACACTGACCTAATCCCAATCACACACACTGTACAATAATAATGTATTACATGAATAAAAAGAGTTACACTGTCAAAAGTAGACCAAGTTCTCTGAAGGAGCTTGTTGTGAAAGAAACAGCCATTATTTCCTAACAAACTGTGAAGCTGCTCCAAGCAATCAGCTGTCAGGGTTGACCTGGTTAGTTGTGTATTTCTGTTTTTATTCAGCTTTCTCATGCGCAGTCAGTGGCGTGGTTGTCCTTCATATGAACTGGGTGATGGATCCTGCCTATCAGCTGTCACTATGGGAGATTGTACTGATTTGATGTATTAGGATCCCTGTTAGCCGATGACAATGGAGACAGCTAGCCTTACTGGGGTCTGACACATAACCTAAAATACATTACAGACACAATACTTTACAATTGACATACATTTAAAAACATTCACATGTAGTGTGTGTGCCTCTATCAGTTATACAGACGTCAGTACATACACACAACAAGTAGGTCACATGGGGGACTGCGTGGCCACGCACGCCTCCTCCCTGTTCACCCACGACTGCGTGGCCACGCACGCCTCCTCCCTGTTCACCCACGACTGCGTGGCCACGCACGCCTCCAACTCAATCATCAAGCTTGCGGACGACACAACAGTGGTAGGCTTGATTACCAACAACGACGAGACGGCCTACAGGGAGGAGGTGAGGGCCCTCGGAGTGTGGTGTCAGGAAAATAACCTCACACTCAACGTCAACAAAACTTTGGAGATGATTGTGGACTTCAGGAAACAGCAGAGGGAACACCCCCCTATCCACATCGATGGAACAGTAGTGGAGAGGGTAGCTAGTTTTAAGTTCCTCGGCGTACACATCACAGACAAACTGAATTGGTCCACTCACACAGACAGCGTCTAGAAGAAGGCGCAGCAGCGCCTCTTCAACCTCAGGAGGCTGAAGAAATTCGGCTTGTCACCAAAAGCACTCACAAACTTCTACAGATGCACAATCGAGAGCATCCTGGCGGGCTGTATCACCGCCTGGTACGGCAACTGCTCCGCCCTCAACCGTAAGGCTCTCCAGAGGGTAGTGAGGTCTGCACAATGCATCACCGGGGGCAAACTACCTGCCCTCCAGGACACCTACACCACCCAATGTTACAGGAAGGCCATAAAGATCATCAAGGACATCAACCACCCGAGCCACTGCCTGTTCACCCCGCTATCATCCAGAAGGCGAGGTCAGTACAGGTGCATCAAAGCTGGGACCGAGAGGCTGAAAAACAGCTTCTGTCTCAAGGCCAATATAAATAAGTAAATATATTACTAGCCACTTTAAACAATGCTACCTTATATAATGTTACTTACCCTACATTATTCATCTCATATGCATACGTATATACTGTACTCTATATCATCGACTGCATCCTTATGTAATACATGTATCACTAGCCACTTTAACTATGCCACTTTGTTTACTTTGTCTACATACTCATCTCATATGTATATACTGTACTCGATACCATCTACTGTATGCTGCCCTGTACCATCACTCATTCATATATCCTTATGTACATATTCTTTATCCCCTTACACTGTGTATAAGACAGTAGTTTTGGAATTGTTAGTTAGATTACTTGTTGGTTATTACTGCATTGTCGGAACTAGAAGCACAAGCATTTCGCTACACTCACATTAACATCTGCTAACCATGTGTATGTGACAAATAAAATGTGATTTGATTTTGATTTGATTTGAGGTGTTGTGCCGTGAGGTGTTGCTTTATTCATTTTTTGTTGTTTACTAGCGCTGTATAAGATGGACGTTCCATGCACTCGTGCCTCTGTACAATACTGTATGTTTCCTTGAATTTGTTCTGGACCTGGGAACTGCGAAAAGACCCCTGAGTCTAGTGAGTCTAGTGTTCCTTTTAGGACTTTACAACAAGCTATAGGACACAATGACAAACACAGTCATTGTGGTGCAAACATGTACACAGACAGACATGGCAGTGCCATATCCCAGGTCTCGGGTGGTGAGTGATGTTATCACACTTTATGCAGGGAGATGTCTATTACTGCTCAGAACCAAATAACTCAATTATTCAGAATGGATGCCTGTGGCTGCTGCACTCACAGGACCTCTGAGAACAGGAGAGAGCCACTGGCACCTGACTATACGTGGGGAGGAGAGAAGGAGAGGAGGGAAGGATGGGAGGAGAGGAGGCATGGAGGAGAACATTAGAAAGGCACTAGCACAACACAAAGAAAGACAGGTAAGGAAAGGAAAGAGGAGAGGATACAAATGTAGCTTCCTCCATCTTGTCTATCGCCTTGGTGTCTTTGGGAGCAGAACAAGATCCACTTTGGTTCTGACCATCCTTTGATGCTAGATTTATTTTAATATCTCATACACAAGTTGAGCCAGCCATTGCGTTGTGCCTTTAGGGCCGGCCTCAGCTCCAACCAGAAGGGCTCAGTCTAGACAAGTAGTCTTGTCGTTGGAAACCATGAATCTCCTTGTCGTTGTGTTGATACCACATAACTGTTGTTTTGGTCTGGGTATGGGCCTCCAGAGCCCTGGCCATGACCTAGTGTTGACCTGCCTGCCCCCTCCCCTTGAGCCACACTGTCCTGCCATCCACAGGGCTACTGTACTGCACATCTGAGACACTTCCTGTGTGATGAAGCAACGTGTCCTCCGCTATAGACTGCTTCCCCCTAGAGTCTATTGTTCACCATCACCCCTGACACACCCACTGCCATACAAATTGAATTAACACACACACACACACGTCTAGCAAGCAGAGTCAGGCTTGTAACGCTGGCCATATTTTCCTAGGGATAACTCCTGCTATGGTAGGAGACTCAAACAATAATAACCACTAGCCCATAATATTTTTCCTTGTTTTACTCTCCTTGTGGAGATTTCCAGTTCCCATAGCAATACTATCACTCACTCACACACATTTACAGCCATTTCACTTTGACAGATCAGACACACACTCACTCAAACCCACTGTCATTTCGCACTGACAGATCACACAAACTTCCTTCCATTTTAATCTGCAGGGCGGCGATGCAGCCTGTTTGAGTGGGTTGGGCTGCTACTCAATCTGACATCGGAAACTTCCAGGATAAATTCAAGATGTTTATGTTCATACTATAGTGTGTGTGTGTGTGTGTGTGTGTGTGTGTGTGTGTGTGTGTGTGTGTGTGTGTGTGTGTGTGTGTGTGTGTGTGTGTGTGTGTGTGTGTGTGTGTGTGTGTGTGTGTGTGTGTGTGTGTGTGTGTGTGTGTGTGTGTGTGTGTGTGTGTGTGTGTGTGTGTTTATGTGAGCCCTGTTCCCTCCCAGTTGTTGTGTTTGTTGTGAGTGGAGTAGTTCTGTAGCACAAACCCGTGGTTTGGCTGAGTCACTCTCTTTGGAGCTGCAGGGGTGCAGGCAACCTCAGATGCCCTTATAAGCACCCCAACATCTCAGTGCGTGTGAGAGAGAGCCTCTGGTATAAACTAGAGCAAACTGTGGGTTCAGGCCTCTGCCTTGCAAGTACATCAGAGAGAGCAGGGAGATAATCTACATACACACCTTCTAGCCTCTGCCGAGTCCTCAACAACCCCTAGCCTCTGCCGAGTCCCCAGCAACCCCTAGCCCCTGCCGATTCCCCAACCACCCCTAGCCTCTGCCGAGTCCCCAGCAACCCCTAGCCCCTGCCGATTCCCCAACCACCCCTAGCCTCTGCCGAGTCCCCAGCAACCCCTAGCCTCTGCCGAGTCCCCAGCAACCCCTAGCCTCTGCCGATTCCCCAGCAACCCCTAGCCTCTGCCGAGTCCCCAGCAACCCCTAGCCTCTGCCGAGTCCCCAACAACCCCTAGCCTCCCCCCAGCAACCCCTAGCCTCTGCCGAGTCCCCAACAACCCCTAGCCTCCCCCTCAGCAACCCCTAGCCTCTGCCGAGCCCCCAGCAACCCCTAGCCTCTGCCGAGTCCCCAGCCACCCCTAGCCTCTGCCGAGTCCCCAGCAACCCCTAGCCTCTGCAGAGTCCCCAGCAACCCCTAGCCTCTGCCAAGTCCCCAGCAACCCCTAGCCTCGTCCAGCAACTCCTGCCGAGTCCCCAACAACCCCAAGCCTCTGCCGAGTCCCCAGCAACCCCTAGCCTCTGCCGATTCCCCAGCAACCCCTAGCCTCTGCAGAGTCCCCAGCAACCCCTAGCCTCTGCCAAGTCCCCAGCAACCCCTAGCCTCTGCCGAGGCCCCAGCAACCCCTAGCCTCTGCCGAGTCCCCAGCAACCCCTAGCCTCTGCCGAGTCCCCAACAACCCCAAGCCTCTGCCAACTCCCAGTAACCCCTAGCCTCTGCCGAGGCCCCAGCAACCCCTAGCCTCCCTCCCAGCAACCCCTAGCCTCTGCCGAGTCCCCAGCAACCCCTAGCCTCTGCCAGGCCCCAGCAACCCCTAGCCTTCCCCCAGCAACCCCTAGCCTCTGCCGACTCCCCAGCAACCCCTAGCCTTCTGCCTTCCCCCAGCAACCCCTAGCCTTCCCCCAGCAACCCCTAGCCTCTGCCGAGTCCCCAGCAACCCCTAGCCTCTGCCGAGTCCCCAGCAACCCCTAGCCTGTGCCGAGTCCCCAGCAACCCCTAGCCTCTGCCGAGTCCCCAGCAACCCCTAGCCTCTGCCGAGTCCCCAGCAACACCTAGCCTCTGCCGAGATCCCAGCAACCCCTAGCCTCTGTTGAGTCCCCAACAACCAAATGTTCTGGTTTTCAGGAGAAATGGAAAGAGAGCCTGTGACGCGACTTCCACTAATGAACATTAACAAGGTGACACTCCATTCTAACTCCTCCTCCACATTTACTGGATTGGTTGAACAGTGCAGAAGAGAACCAGAATGTAGGGCACTGGTCACCAACAGGTCGATCGCGATCAACTGGTCGATCTCCAAGGCATTCCTGGTCAAATCACCAAACATTTCTGTAAAAAAAACAATGATAAAGGTTCCTTTGCGTTCCTGTTGGCTGTAGGTGCACTTGATTCAGCCGGGAAGGCAAAGTGTTCCCATTTTGAACCATTTCATGTGTCTGAAGGTAGAACTCCGCCTACCCGGCAGGCCCAGAGGGCACATCAAGTGCACCTATAGGCCTACCGCTGGCCAATCAGCTAGCTCTGATCACCTTGTCTACACAGTTTCCTCAAGCCATAGACTGTAAAAAGAAGCCTCGAACACACGGCAAAGTTGATAGTGTGAGATTTCTAAACTAAAAAAAAAAACATGACTAGACTCAACGAATATAGCAAAGAACTGCTGTTTTTATGTGTATGTTCATGTTTAAGTAGATTTTTCAGCTTTGTCAACACTTTGTTAAACACCTTTATAAGCTATTCTCCCTACTACCGCACACTACAAACAGCACTACAGCTACAATGAATGAGTATAGCAAAGTGTTCCGATAAGTTTGCATTCTTATTATTAGCCATTTGTGTCTTTTTTAATATTGAGGAAGATTTCACTTTCTCTGGTCATAGGAGTAACAACATGAGTTGATGCATGAGGCAGAAGTAATGCAGTGCGACTTGAGTTTCGCCATCGACTGGAAGACCCTGTCCTCTTTTCTCAGCGGAGGGTAGGAGGGCAGAGAGAACGTGAGTCGGGTGAGAGGCTAGCCTCACCTGTGCTCCCTCCCTCCCTCCATCAGACTGACCATCAGATGCAGGTCATCAGTGCAGTAAAAACATAAGGGAAATGATTATGCTCACTGACAGAGCCAATGAAAAGTATTTGCCCCCTTTCTGATTTTCTCTATTCTCGTATAGTTTTGATACTGAATGTTATCAGATCTTCAACCAAAACCTAATATTAGATCAAGGCAACCTGAGTTTTTAAATAACAAAAAACATGTATTTATTTAATTAACAAATTTATGCAACACCCAATTCCCCTGTGTGAAAAGTAATTGCCCCCTTACACTCAATAACTGTGTGTGCCATCTTTGGCTGCAACCAAATGCTTCCTGTAGTAGTCTTTCACATTGCTGTGGAGAACTTTTGACCCACTCTTGCATGCAAAGCTGCTCTAACGCATCAACATTTTGGGGTTTTCAAGCATGAACTAACTGCTTTTTTCAAGTCCTGCTATAACATCTCAATTTGGATTAGGTCTGGGCTTTGACTAGGCCATACCAAAACTTAAAATGTGCTGCTTTTGAACCATTTTCATGTAGACTTGATTGGATCAAGACTACTGAACTTCAGCTTCAGCTCACAGACGGATGGCCTGACAGTCTCCTGTAGAATTCTGATACAGAGCAGAATTCATGGTTTCCTCTATTAAGGCAAGTCGTCAGGTCCTGAAACAGCAAAGCATTCTCAAACAATCACACTACCACCACCATGCTTGATCGTTGCTATGAGGTTCATACTGTGGAATTAAATGTTTGGGTTTGGCCAGACATAATGGGACCCATCTCGTTCAAAAAGTTGACTCAAGTTTGCCAAAAAGCACCTGGAATTGTCTGGATGATCATCAAGACTCTTGGAAGAATGTTCTATGGATAGATGAGTCAAAAATGTAACTTTTTGGTCGACAGGGGCCCCATAGCCAAAATGCAGTGATAATGTAGTGCCCTATAGCCTACTGCACAAACCTCATTGCTACAAAACTGTTTTTAATGGTTTAATGTTGCATAGGCTTCTGATCTGAGCGGTAGAGCTCCGCTTGCATTTTGACTCAGAAAGTGATCTTATCTCAGAAAAGGTTAACCACTGATGTATGGGATCTAGTTTCAGACACTTGTTTTCCGCCTGCTACGTTGGGTTAATACACACCCTAACCTCACACACTCTGCAAACACCCTGCCATGTTGCAGGAAGGGCACAGCTAGACCCACCCATCAACCGTCCTAACGTTCAGTAGAAGACGTCATGGCCGTCCAACCTTCTATTCTGCACACAGAGAGCTGCTCCTTCCACACTCTTATAAATCAGTTTATGGAAAAACATAATCCTAGGTGAGTTTCCTCCACTCTCTCTCATCTGTCCGTTCTCCACAGTAAGAAAAAACAGCAGTAGAGAATGAATAGTCTGGGTGTTTCTCATAGGAGTATTTATACTGACTCCTGTCATTGAGTCATTGCGCACACATGTACAAACACACACACACACACACACACACACACATGCACACACAGACATGCACACACACACACACATGCACGCACACCCTCAAGGCAACGTGCTTTACACCTCCATACCTAAACAAGGGTAATAAGCTGTTATGCCTGGTCAAGGCCTTGACATTGAGGAGCTTGATGAGATCATACAATCAGGATAACAAATGACTTAAGATCACACCTGTTTTCTAGGCTGGTGAATTTCAGGGCCAATATATCAGGGCTCTATAGGGCAAACAAAATTATTTGACAGTGTTAATTGCCCTGGTATTGTGTTGGACAGTGTTAATTGAGTTATCAGACGGAGATTTCGTGACTGTGTAGATTCCTACATCTCTGGCTCTCTATCGATCAGACAGATGAATGGAGGGCACACAGCAGGTGCATTCATTAAACACACACACAAACAGCCTCGGATTACACAGAAACTAGCACATCAGCCAAGCCCCCTGGAGAGAGAAAGAGAGGGGGAAAGGATAGAGGGAGAGAGAGGGAGCAATACAGTAGACTAGAGCAATAGGAAGAGGGTGACAGAGAGAGGGGGAGTAGAACAAGAGAGAGAGAGAGAGAGGGTGGGTGGATAGAACAAGAGAGAGAGAGGGGGGATAGAACAAGAGAGAGAGAGGGTGGGTGGGGGATAGAACAAGAGAGAGAGAGAGAGGGTGGGGGATAGAACAAGAGAGAGAGAGAGCGAGAGGGTGGTGGGATAGAACAAAAAGGAGAAAGAGGGGGATAGAACAAGAGAGAGAGAGAGAGAGAGAGGGTGGGGGGATAGAACAGAGAGAGAGAGAGAGAGAGAGAGAGAGAGAGTGTGAAGGGGGATAGAACAAGAGAGCGAGAGAGAGAGAGGGGGGGGGATAGAACAAGAGAGAGAGAGAGAGAGAGAGAGAGAGAGAGAGAGAGAGAGGGTGGGTGGGGGGATAGAACAAGAGAGAGGGATAGAACAAGAGAGAGAGGGTGGGGGATAGAACAAGAGAGAGAGAGAGGGTGGGGGGATAGAACAAAGAGAGAGAGAGAGGGTGGGGGATAGAACAAGAGAGAGAGGGGGAGAGAGAGAGAGAGGGTGGGGGGATAGAAGAGAGAGAGAGGGGGATAGAACAAGAGAGAGAGAGAGGGGGGATAGAACAAGAGAGAGAGAGAGAGAGGGGGGGGGAGAGAGAGAGAGAGAGAGAGAGAGAGAGAGAGAGAGAGAGGGGAGAGAAGAGAGAGAGAGAGAGAGGGAGGGAGGGGGGCTAGAACAAGAGAGAGGGGGGGCTAGAACAAGACAGAGAGGGGGACATAGAACAAGAGAGAGGGGGTAGAACAAGAGAGAGGGGGGGATAGAACAAGAGAGAGAGGGGGGTAGAACAAGAGAGGGGGGGATAGAACAAAGAGAGAGCGAGAGATGGTGGGGGGATAGAACAAGAGAGAGAGAGAGAGAGAGAGAGGGGTAGAACAAGAGAGAGAGAGAGAGAGGGGTAGAACAAGAGGGGTAGGGGTAGAACAAGAGAGAGAGAGAGGGTGGGTTGAACAAGAGAGAGAGAGGGGGGGTAGAACAAGAGAGAGGGGGATAGAACAAAGAGAGAGAGGGGGTAGAGAGAGAGGGGGTAGAACAAGAGAGGGGGGGTAGAACAAGAGAGAGGGGGTAGAACAAGAGAGAGAGGGGGTAGAACAAGAGAGAGAGAGAGGGTGGGTTGAACAAGAGAGAGAGAGAGGGGGTAGAACAAGAGAGAGGGGGATAGAACAAGAGAGAGAGGGGGGTAGAACAAGAGAGAGAGGGGGTAGAACAAGAGAGAGGGGGGATAGAACAAGAGAGAGAGGGGGGGTAGAACAAGAGAGAGAGAGGGTGGGGGGATAGAACAAAGAGAGAGAGAGGGTGGGGGGATAGAACAAGAGAGAGAGAGGGTGGGGGGATAGAACAAGAGAGAGAGAGGGTGGGGGGAGAGAGAGGGGGATAGAACAAAGAGAGAGAGGGTGGGGGGATAGAACAAGAGAGAGAGAGGGGGATAGAACAAGAGAGAGAGAGGGTGGGGGGATAGAACAAGAGAGAGAGAGGGGGGGGATAGAACAAGAGAGAGAGAGGGTGGGGGATAGAACAGAGAGAGAGGGGGATAGAACAAGAGAGAGAGGGTGCGGGGATAGAACAAGAGAGAGAGAGAAAGTGGGGGGATAGAACAAGAGAGAGAGAAAGTGGGGGGATAGAACAAAGAGAGAGAGGGTGGTAGAACAAGAGAGAGGGGGATAGAACAAGAGAGAGAGAGGGGGGATAGAACAAGAGAGAGAGAGGGGGGGATAGAACAAGAGAGAGAGAGGGGGGATAGAACAAAGAGAGAGAGAGGGTGGGGGATAGAACAAGAGAGAGAGAAAGTGGGGGGGATAGAACAAGAGAGAGAGAAAGTGGGGGATAGAACAAGAGAGAGAGAGGGTGGGGGGATAGAACAAGAGAGAGAGAGAGGGGGGATAGAACAAGAGAGAGAGAAAGTGGGGGGATAGAACAAGAGAGAGAGAGGGAGAGAGAGGGTAGAGGGATAGAACAAGAGAGAGAGAGGGGGGGGTAGAACAAGAGAGAGTTGTGTTTTCTGTCTCTCTTAGCTATGAGAACACCACCTGGGACCCAGTCTCTCTTTCATGTGGGGGTGAATACATCAATAGAAAACTGCATTAATTCCTCCAAAAGAGCCCAGAATAGTCCGAGCATAATACTACATACTACATCCAGGCTCCTGATACAATACTGTTATGCACCTGACAAGGGCTGTGGTGGTCACATCGTTAGTCAGCCGGTGATTGTCAACTGTCGGTCTCACGGTAATTGACCGTTAATTAAAATAAACACATTTAGCATCTCCTGGCTTCCACAGCTACAAGTCACTGATGCAAAACTTTGGAACATCTACATTTTAAAAAGTATTTAACAAATCTATGTAATATAGCCTACACCTTCACAATAAATTCATGATTTATTTTAGACAGGCCTAAAGAATGATGTGAAAATGTCTATTTCAGAAGAACAGAATAGCATACTATGAGTTGTCCTTATGTTAGGCCATGCTCTGGCTATGCCAAATGGCTGTGGGCTACACTAGTTCATTTAGCAGACAGGATTTGATTAGAATTCCATGGGATTATTTTATAGTATGAAGAATACAATTCAACAAAGCCGATTAAAATAGAAAGGATATTTTCTCCAAACGATTTGAGGGAGTGTGTACCTGTGGCTATTCTGTGTTGAGCGGTTAACAAAAAGAACTAAGTATTCTTACATGCTTTATTTAGAGTTATTAACGTAACTTTAGTTTTTCTAAAATGTTTAGATTTTTTTTTAAATGTTACCCCTTTTTAGTGATATCCAATTGGTAGTTACAGTCTTGTCTCATCACTGCAACACCCGTACGGACTCGGGAGAGGTGAAGGTCGAGAGCCATGCATCCTCCAAAACACAACACAACCCAACCAAACTGAACTGCTTCTTAACACGATGCCCACTTAACCCGGAAGCCAGCCGCACCAATGTGTCGGAGGAAACACCATGCGAAGCGTGCACTGCGCCCGGCCCACCACAGGAGTCACTAGTGCACGATGGGACAAGGACATCCCTGCTGGGACAAACCCTCCCCTGAACCAGACAACGCAGGGCCAATTGTGCGCCACCCCAAGGGTCTCCCTGTTGCGGCTGGCTGCGACAGAGCCTAGACTCAAACCCAGAATCTCTAGTGGCACAGCTAGCACTGTGATGCAGTGCCTTAGACCACTGCGCCACTCGGGAGGCCTATGTTTGGATTTTTAATACATTGTAAGGCTGCATAATGATTTGAAAAAAGTCACTTAAAAGGCATGAGCACTGCTTTGTTTTTGTGTGCAGGCTGTACACAATTTGACAAGCATTTAATAATGCCTAGAATTTCATGGCGGCATCCCCTTTGTGTGGCCGTAATGTGCCATAAAAAAAGCAATGCCTTTTGCGGACAGCGGCCGTTGTGCCCTTCTCCCTGAGTGCTGCACGCTCCATCACGTGATCGGGTCTTTCTCACAGGCTACAAGTGAAGACAGACACATCGGGGATGCAACTGCATGCAGCATTATCTAATTCAGAGGTGCATTTTGAAGATATTGGAAGAACTGTCCACTTTTACTTTTCATCAGCCAACAAGATGAGTAGAGGCCTAATGAACAGCAAAAGCACTAGCCTATGTCAATCTACCCATAGTACAAAAGTATTCTATTTTGTGCTAGAAATAAATATTCCAAGCATTGTCTGGGACAGTTGAGTGATGCAATAGATCCCAAATGAATACAACCACTAGCATCAAAAAAACGTTTTTATGCAATGTGTCTGACGCAACAGATCAGAACATTTTATCAGGTTTGAGGGTAAGACCCAAATGCAGACTGTGTTGAAGTAACAATGTTTATTACAGCAACAGGGGCAAGCAAATGGCAGATCAAGGCAGGCAGGGGTCGAAAATCCAGAGTAGTGGGGCAAAGGTATAGGACAGCAGGCAGGCTCAGAGTCAGGCAGAGTAGTCAGGCAGAGTAGTCAGGCAGGCGGGCTCAGAGACAGGACAGAGTAGTCAGGCAGAGTAGTCAGGCAGAGTAGTCAGGCAGGCGGGCTCAGAGACAGGACAGGCAAGTGTCAAAACCAGGAGGGCGAGAAAAGAGATACTGGGGAAAATCAGGAGCTGAGGCAAAAACGCTGTTTGAATTGACAAACAAGACAAACTGGCAACAGACAAACAGAGAACACAGTATAAGTACCCAGGGGATAATAGGGAGATGGGCGACACCTGGAGGGGGATGGAGACAAGCACAAGGACAGGTGAAACAGATCAGGGTTTGACACGTTTAGTTTAAAATGTTGATAAACTATTAGGCTATTTCTTCACATTATAAGCGCAGCAATGCACACATGGTAGTTGGCTATAAGAGTGAATGTTCTATTAGCAGAAAACACCATCATCAAAAGTGACCGCAAATGCAATTAGGCATGTAATGCCTTTTATAATGAAAAGGTGCGTTTTTGTGGTGAGAATGATCTTCCCCAAACTTGAAACTCACATACTGTTTATATATGCCAGTTAGGCTCTACACCCCTTGTGAAGAGGATAAATGTGCTACATTTTAAGAAGTTATTTGGCCACTTTAGTTGTGATGTAAACCTTATTAAAACATATAGGCCTATGGGCTAGGCTATATGAGGTGTGCAACTATGATTTGATGCCCAGCAAATAATGCTGGGCATCATTACCAAGTGATAATATTTAATTCGCAAGTGATAGGTTAATATTGTCACCCATCAGACTATTCTTGATTTAATCTTGTCTTTACAAATACAAAAGATATGTGTGAAATGTGTTTTGATTTAGAATGGACCATTATCATGCACCTGTATCAAAACAGGGGCAGGGGGAAATACATGTCATCTATGCACTTAAATAATGAATGGAGGACGCTTTTCCCCGTGGTTTATTTTCATGCCAGCCAGGTACACTATACTCCTGTTGTAAATATAAACAATGAGCTCAATATTAGGAAAGTTGAGAAATAAATATAGTAGGTATAGCCTATAGAAAGCTGATGTGATCCTCCTCTTTTTAAAAGAGGCCATCACTCTGTTTTCTCAAGCAATTGCAAAGCCTATAGAAATGTTGTGCAACATTAGCTCATAGGCTATGACAAAGTTTTTGATTTGATTTTGAAAAACACATTTGCATTGACGTCAGAGTGATTAAAGGGGAAAATAGAGCGCTGAGTCCCAGGCAGTTAGCAAGTTTGGTAGGCTACTAATGACCAGCAAAAGCATCAAAGCTTGGAGAAGCCTATTTACTGTGACTAAACAGTCATGTGGAATTTGGATGACTCGTGTGGATGACTCATGACCGCTGATGTGGCGGTAATACGGTCACCGCAACAGCCCTACACCTAACATGTATTAACACAACATCACCACATCAGGGAGAAAATAATAGAAAAACTCCCTTTATAAGAATAATTTCAACAAATGTGTTGAAGACACAACAGTTAATGATACCTTTCAATGTCAAAGTACTCCATGGATCCAATTTCTTCTTTTGTGGCCAGAGACACTTGCGACAGACATAAAGTGCACATGATCAGTATGCTACTGACAATCGTAATATAAAAAGTAGCCAGCTAAGGGCTGCGGGGTTCATGGCCCCCAACAATCTGATGAACCCTGCAGCCCTTAGCTGGCTACTTTTTATATTACGATTGTCAGTAGCATACTGATCATGTGCACTTTATGTCTGTCGCAAGTGTCTCTGGCCACAAAAGAAGAAATTGGATCCATGGAGTACTTTGACATTGAAAGGTATCATCAGCTGTTTGGCTGGCAACTGGTGCTTATGAACAATATATAATTAAGCAATAAGGCCTGGGGGGGTGTGGTATATGGCCAATATACCACGGCTAAGGGCTGTTCTTAGGCACGACGCAATGTGGAGTGCCTGGACACAGCCCTTAGCCGAGGTATATTAGAAATATACCACTAACCCCTTGAGGTGCCTTATTGCTATTATAAGCTGGTTAACGAATGTAATTAGAGCAGTAAAAATAAATGTTTTGTCATACCCATGGTTTACTGTCTGATATAACATCAGTATTCAGGGCTCGAACCACCCAGATTATAATAATATATAGCATATGCTTTAATCCAAAGCAAATTCTATAATGCATGGATTCTACGTATGGGTGGTACCGGGAATCAAACCCACAACCCTGACGGTGTAAGCACCATGCTCTAGCAGTTGAGCCATACAGGAACACACTGCATGAATGATTCACTTTCATAATGAGTCAGAAAGGACAGTAAATCAGACTACAATCAGCTGGTTTATCTCTACACAGACCTTAAAGCACTGTAGTGCTGTTAATAACACTAATCTGCATTGTATGCACATTTCCAGAGAATAAACTCGACAAGATTCAAACTATGATTTCCTGTACGGTTTCCATCCTGTTAAATCACAACTGTGGTTATGCGACCCCTTCACTCTGCATACCACACCTTGGCTCCAGAAATAGCTGTGTTTCTCAGAGTTGCTGCTCTTGACTTGATTAAGACCAAGATAGACAGGTTGGTACTTGCGACAAGAAGCACACGCGCCAGTGAAGAAAACACAGTCTTGCACTATGTGCACATCCACACGCACAAGTAGAAAAAGAGAAAGAGAAATGCAACTTGAGAAGTATATGAGGCTAAATAAACAACCTCTTCTCCCACATCTCCAAGCACCACAATGTGTAGGCGTGCACAGTTTCAGAGCAAGGAGTTTTAAATGTTAGACACCCTGAAAGGTTATCGTTTATCATCTAGCACAGATTTACAGTTAGATGATGCCTCCTTATGTGATAGCCGTACAAATGTCAATTAGTTCCAAGAGAAGGTAAGTGCAATGTGATATCTCGCACGTCTTCATTTGAAAGTACAATACCTACGTTACAATTCTTGTTTGTCTGGAAAAGATCTGAAGCTCTATAAATAAAGGAAAGGAAAAGAACATGCAGTTCTGTTCTTGATCAGATGATGCTGCATGTGACAGTTGCTATGAGTAGTTGAAACACAGCACTTCCATCTCATGAACAGTTACTGAAGGTTACTGATGCTGAAGTGTCCTACAACATGCATCGCTGTACATTAAATCATCATATGGAATGCATTCAAAGTTTGCCTTATTATCTCCAATGTAGTGTTGAGACATATATGTGAATCTATACAAACGGTGGCAATGGCACATTAACATATCTCAACATCTGACCACTTTTGCGGTCTGAAAACATAGTGAGCTATCTCTTTAAGCTTGGTGAAGAAGAAATGTGTCTGGAGTGGAGAGTCCAGCCGATGTGATCCTCCTCGAGTGAAACGTCCCTTATTAAGAAATACAACTAAGGCTAGAGGATTCCCTTATACAACCAATCAATACAACACTTGTCTCCCACTACTACTCAGAGTACCATTCTCCCTCCCTCCCTCCCTCCCTCCCTCCCCCTCCCTCCCTCCCTCCCTCCCTCCCTCCCTCCCTCCCTCCCTCCCTCCCTGTCTTTCCCTCAGAGTGCCACTCTCTCTCTCTCTGTCTGTCTGTCTGTCTGTCTTTCCCTCAGAGTACCTGTCTGTCTGTCTGTCTGTCTGTCTGTCTGTCTGTCTGTCTGTCTGTCTGTCTGTCTGTCTGTCTGTCTGTCTGTCTGTCTGTCTGTCTGTCTGTCTGTCTGTCTGTCTGTCTGTCTGTCTGTCTGTCTGTCTGTCTGTCTGTCTGTCTGTCTGTCTGTCTGTCTGTCTGTCTGTCTGTCTGTCTGTCTGTTTCTTTCTTTCCCTCAGAGTACCAGTCTCCTCTTTCTCTCTCTCTTCTTGTCCTTATATTCATGCTGATTCCCTATCTGTTTCCATTCACTCACTACTCTGGTGATATATTCAGTCAGCCAAACAGATTCTTCATTGTGCAAAATGCCAGATGTTTTAATAAAACAATGACCCTTACATTTAAATGCCACGGAAGTGAATCCAACATGTGTGGAATGAGTGTTATCGCCTGTTCTACAGGGAAATACCCATCACTATAACGTCCCATACTGTCTTTCAATACTCAATGTTTATTTAGTCCCAAACCTTACGAGATCCCGCAAATAGACAACGTCCTCTGTGGGAGTGCAATAAAATGTTCATGAATAAATAAATGTCCACACACACTCTGAATAGCTCACTGTGTTCTCGCTTTGTGTGTGTGACAGAGATTCTTACTAACACCTGCGTGACAGCCATGGTGGTCAATAATCAGAAGCAGAGATTAATAAATAATGTCTCACTACCAACACACACACACACACACTGATTCTGCCGATAGCAAGGAGAGATGTTTATGAGATTGTGAAAGGCCTCGTATTTACAAATGATAATACAATATAAAACACCTACAACCATACACACACACACACACACACACACACACACACACACACACACACACACACACACACACACACACACACACACACACACACACACACACACACACACACACACACACACACACACACACACACACACACACACACACACACACACACACACACACACACAAAATATAGAAACACATTCACACACGTTTCCATACAGCATTGAATCATATAATTAAAGCTTTTCTAATCCTGACTGCCATGGGACTGACACAAGACCTGTACATACATCTGGCTGGATCTCTGAACCTATTGCCAGATGAATCCAATCTCAACAGATTAAAAACATTACTTCCATTCAGATTACGGGTGTCACAAAATATGATGTTTATTGAGGCACGACATGCACTAGCATGGATGCTAGTCTACCTCTCATTTTTCGCTAATGTTCACAGCGACGCTGATAGAAATAGAAATGTAATGACAGAATGGACACAACGTGGAAGTCTATCATGTCGAATAGACAACCATCTCATTTCAATAAAACATTTTTTTTTTTTTTACGTTGTGAACGAGTTGTGGGTTCCTTTCCTATTTTAATCAATGACATTATCATAATGAGGCCATTATCATGCCAGTATCAGGAGCTGAGTCTCCCCATTGGACATGAATCAATACAGAGTTGTGGATTAATTCTCCTCGTCCTCCTAGTCCAATGGATATACTGTATGCACTATCATAGAAGAAGCAGTAGTGATGTGGGAATAAACGATAAAGTTACATATTGGAAAATGATATGTTATGATTAAATGTATCGAATGGTTTTGACAATATCACACTGTTATGTTTGCTCTAGTCGGCTGGACCAGCACCACAACTCCACTATTTCTCCTTCATCTTCTTTTTCAATAGGGAGACAATCCGTCTTCAGCATTTTACTTCCATGACTGATCATGTACTTCTCATGCTCTCTCTTGTCCCTCTGCAGCAGACGTACGTTCGGAACATCGAATCGCAATACATATAGAATCGTGAGAATCGCAATACATATCGTATCGGCAACGGAGTATAGCGATAATATCGCATTGTGAGGTCCCTGGTAATTCCCAGCCCTACTAATCAGCAGAGGAACACCTCAGAGGAACATCTTATCTCTTCCAGAGTATGTGGTGCTGGTGATAATTGCATGAAAAGACAGTGTGAACTGTGAACGTGACCTAACCCCTAGCTAGGTGATAACTACTGTGAAAAATATACAGTGTGAACTGTGAACGTGACCTACCCCCTAGCTAGGTGATAACTACTGTGAAAAGATAGACAGTGTGAACTGTGAACGTGACCTACCCCCTAGCTAGGTGGTAACTACTGTGAAAAGATAGACAGTGTGTACTGTGAACATGACCTACCCCCTAGCTAGGTGATAACTACTGTGAAAAGATAGACAGTGTGAACTGTGAACGTGACCTACCCCCTAGCTAGGTGGTAACTACTGTGAAAAGATAGACAGTGTGTACTGTGAACATGACCTACCCCCTAGCTAGGTGATAACTACTGTGAAAAGATAAGACAGTGTGAACTGTGAACGTGACCTACCCCCTAGCTAGGTGGTAACTACTGTGAAAAGATAGACAGTGCGAACTGTGAACGTGACCTACCCCCTAGCTAGGTGATAACTACTGTGAAAAGATAGACAGTGTGTACTGTGAACGTGACCTACCCCCTAGCTAGGTGATAACTACTGTGAAAAGATAGACAGTGTGTACTGTGAACGTGACCTACCCCCTAGCTAGGTGATAACTACTGTGAAAAGATAGACAGTGTGTACTGTGAACATGACCTACCCCCTAGCTAGGTGATAACTACTGTGAAAAGATAGACAGCGTAAACTGTGAACATGACCTACCCCCTAGCTAGGTGATAACTACTGTGAAAAGATAGACAGTGTGAACTGTGAACATGACCTACCCCCTAGCTAGGTGATAACTACTGTGAAAAGATAGACAGTGTGAACTGTGAACATGACCTACCCCCTAGCTAGGTGATAACTACTGTGAAAAGATAGACAGTGTGAACTGTGAACATGACCTACCCCCTAGCTAGGTGATAACTACTGTGAAAAGATAGACAGTGTGAACTGTGAACGTGACCTACCCCCTAGCTAGGTGGTAACTACTGTGAAAAGATAGACAGTGTGTACTGTGAACATGACCTACCCCCTAGCTAGGTGATAACTACTGTGAAAAGATAGACAGCGTAAACTGTGAACATGACCTACCCCCTAGCTAGGTGATAACTACTGTGAAAAGATAGACAGTGTGTACTGTGAACATGACCTACCCCCTAGCTAGGTGGTAACTACTGTGAAAAGATAGACAGTGCGAACTGTGAACGTGACCTACCCCCTAGCTAGGTGATAACTACTGTGAAAAGATAAGACAGTGTGAACTGTGAACGTGACCTACCCCCTAGCTAGGTGATAACTGCTGTGAAAAGATAGACAGTGTGAACTGTGAACATGACCTACCCCTAGCTAGGTGATAACTACTGTGAAAATATAGACAGTGTAAACTGTGAACATGACCTACCCCTAGCTAGGTGATAACTACTGTGAAAAGATAAGACAGTGTGAACTGTGAACGTGACCTACCCCTAGCTAGGTGATAACTACTGTGAAAAGATAGACAGTGTGTACTGTGAACGTGACCTACCCCTAGCTAGGTGATAACTACTGTGAAAAGATAGACAGTGTGTACTGTGAACGTGACCTACCCCTAGCTAGGTGATAACTACTGTGAAAAGATAGACAGTGTGAACTGTGAACATGACCTACCCCCTAGCTAGGTGATAACTACTGTGAAAAGATAGACAGCGTAAACTGTGAACATGACCTACCCCCTAGCTAGGTGATAACTACTGTGAAAAGATAGACAGTGTGAACTGTGAACATGACCTACCCCCTAGCTAGGTGATAACTACTGTGAAAAGATAGACAGTGTGAACTGTGAACATGACCTACCCCCTAGCTAGGTGATAACTACTGTGAAAAGATAGACAGTGTGAACTGTGAACATGACCTACCCCCTAGCTAGGTGATAACTACTGTGAAAAGATAGACAGTGTGAACTGTGAACGTGACCTACCCCCTAGCTAGGTGGTAACTACTGTGAAAAGATAGACAGTGTGTACTGTGAACATGACCTACCCCCTAGCTAGGTGATAACTACTGTGAAAAGATAGACAGTGTGAACTGTGAACGTGACCTACCCCCTAGCTAGGTGGTAACTACTGTGAAAAGATAGACAGTGTGTACTGTGAACATGACCTACCCCCTAGCTAGGTGATAACTACTGTGAAAAGATAAGACAGTGTGAACTGTGAACGTGACCTACCCCCTAGCTAGGTGGTAACTACTGTGAAAAGATAGACAGTGCGAACTGTGAACGTGACCTACCCCCTAGCTAGGTGATAACTACTGTGAAAAGATAGACAGTGTGTACTGTGAACGTGACCTACCCCCTAGCTAGGTGATAACTACTGTGAAAAGATAGACAGTGTGTACTGTGAACGTGACCTACCCCCTAGCTAGGTGATAACTACTGTGAAAAGATAGACAGTGTGTACTGTGAACATGACCTACCCCCTAGCTAGGTGATAACTACTGTGAAAAGATAGACAGCGTAAACTGTGAACATGACCTACCCCCTAGCTAGGTGATAACTACTGTGAAAAGATAGACAGTGTGAACTGTGAACATGACCTACCCCCTAGCTAGGTGATAACTACTGTGAAAAGATAGACAGTGTGAACTGTGAACATGACCTACCCCCTAGCTAGGTGATAACTACTGTGAAAAGATAGACAGTGTGAACTGTGAACGTGACCTACCCCCTAGCTAGGTGGTAACTACTGTGAAAAGATAGACAGTGTGTACTGTGAACATGACCTACCCCCTAGCTAGGTGATAACTACTGTGAAAAGATAGACAGCGTAAACTGTGAACATGACCTACCCCCTAGCTAGGTGATAACTACTGTGAAAAGATAGACAGTGTGTACTGTGAACATGACCTACCCCCTAGCTAGGTGGTAACTACTGTGAAAAGATAGACAGTGCGAACTGTGAACGTGACCTACCCCCTAGCTAGGTGATAACTACTGTGAAAAGATAAGACAGTGTGAACTGTGAACGTGACCTACCCCCTAGCTAGGTGATAACTAGTGTGAAAAGATAAGACAGTGTGAACTGTGAACGTGACCTACCCCCTAGCTAGGTGATAACTGCTGTGAAAAGATAGACAATGCGAACTGTGAACATGACCTACCCCCTAGCTAGGTGATAACTACTGTGAAAATATAGACAGTGTGTACTGTGAACATGACCTACCCCCTAGCTAGGTGATAACTACTGTGAAAAGATAAGACAGTGTGAACTGTGAACGTGACCTACCCCCTAGCTAGGTGATAACTACTGTGAAAAGATAGACAGTGTGTACTGTGAACATGACCTACCCCCTAGCTAGGTGATAACTACTGTGAAAAGATAAACAGTGTGAACTGTGAACATGACCTACCCCCTAGCTAGGTGATAACTACTGTGAAAAGATAGACAGTGTGAACTGTGAACATGACCTACCCCCTAGCTAGGTGATAACTACTGTGAAAAGATAGACAGTGTGAACTGTGAACATGAGCTACCCCCTAGCTAGGTGATAACTACTGTGAAAAGATAGACAGTGTGAACTGTGAACATGACCTACCCCCTAGCTAGGTGATAACTACTGTGAAAAGATAGACAGTGTGAACTGTGAACATGACCTACCCCCTAGCTAGGTGATAACTACTGTGAAAAGATAGACAGTGTGAACTGTGAACATGACCTACCCCTAGCTAGGTGATAACTACTGTGAAAAGATAGACAGTGTGAACTGTGAACATGACCTACCCCCTAGCTAGGTGATAACTACTGTGAAAAGATAGACAGTGTGAACTGTGAACATGACCTACCCCTAGCTAGGTGATAACTACTGTGAAAAGATAGACAGTGTAAACTGTGAACATGAACTACCCCCTAGCTAGGTGATATCTACTGTGAAAAGATAGACAGTGTGAACTGTGAACATGACCTACCCCCTAGCTAGGTGATAACTACTGTGAAAAGATAGACAGTGTGAACTGTGAACATGACCCACGCCCTAGCTAGGTGATAACTACTGTGAAAAGATAGACAGTGTAAACTGTGAACATGACCTACCCCCTAGCTAGGTGATAACTACTGTGAAAAGATAGACAGTGTGAACTGTGAACATGACCTACGCCCTAGCTAGGTGATAACTACTGTGAAAAGATAGACAGTGTGAACTGTGAACATGACCTACCCCCTAGCTAGGTGATAACTACTGTGAAAAGATAGACAGTGTGAACTGTGAACATGACCTACCCCCTAGCTAGGTGATAACTACTGTGAAAAGATAGACAGTGTAAACTGTGAACATGACCTACGCCCTAGCTAGGTGATAACTACTGTGAAAAGATAGACAGTGTAAACTGTGAACATGACCTACCCCCTAGCTAGGTGATAACTACTGTGAAAAGATAGACAGTGTGTACTGTGAACATGACCTACCCCCTAGCTAGGTGATAACTACTGTGAAAAGATAAGACAGTGTGTACTGTGAACGTGACCTACCCCCTAGCTAGGTGATAACTACTGTGAAAAGATAGACAGTGTGTACTGTGAACATGACCTACCCCCTAGCTAGGTGATAACTACTGTGAAAAGATAGACAGTGTGAACTGTGAACGTGACCTACCCCCTAGCTAGGTGATAACTACTGTGAAAAGATAGACAGTGTAAACTGTGAACATGACCTACCCCCTAGCTAGGTGATAACTACTGTGAAAAGATAGACAGTGTGAACTGTGAACATGACCTACGCCCTAGCTAGGTGATAACTACTGTGAAAAGATAAACAGTGTGAACTGTGAACGTGACCTACCCCCTAGCTAGGTGATAACTACTGTGAAAAGATAGACAGTGTGTACTGTGAACGTGACCTAACCCCTAGCTAGGTGATAACTACTGTGAAAAGATAAGACAGTGTGTACTGTGAATGTGACCTACCCCCTAGCTAGGTGATAACTACTGTGAAAAGATAGACAGTGTGAACTGTGAACATGACCTACGCCCTAGCTAGGTGATAACTACTGTGAAAAGATAGACAGTGTGAACTGTGAACATGACCCACGCCCTAGCTAGGTGATAACTACTGTGAAAAGATAGACAGTGTAAACTGTGAACATGACCTACCCCCTAGCTAGGTGATAACTACTGTGAAAAGATAGACAGTGTGAACTGTGAACATGACCTACGCCCTAGCTAGGTGATAACTACTGTGAAAAGATAAACAGTGTGAACTGTGAACGTGACCTACCCCCTAGCTAGGTGATAACTACTGTGAAAAGATAGACAGTGTGTACTGTGAACGTGACCTAACCCCTAGCTAGGTGATAACTACTGTGAAAAGATAGACAGTGTGAACTGTGAACATGACCTACCCCCTAGCTAGGTGATAACTACTGTGAAAAGATAGACAGTGTGAACTGTGAACATGACCTACGCCCTAGCTAGGTGATAACTACTGTGAAAAGATAGACAGTGTAAACTGTGAACATGACCTACCCCCTAGCTAGGTGATAACTACTGTGAAAAGATAGACAGTGTGAACTGTGAACATGACCTACCCCCTAGCTAGGTGATAACTACTGTGAAAAGATAGACAGTGTGTACTGTGAACATGACCTACCCCCTAGCTAGGTGATAACTACTGTGAAAAGATAGACAGTGTAAACTGTGAACATGACCTACCCCCTAGCTAGGTGATAACTACTGTGAAAAGATAGACAGTGTGAACTGTGAACATGACCTACCCCCTAGCTAGGTGATAACTACTGTGAAAAGATAGACAGTGTGAACTGTGAACATGACCTACCCCCTAGCTAGGTGATAACTACTGTGAAAAGATAGACAGTGTGAACTGTGAACATGACCTACCCCTAGCTAGGTGATAACTACTGTGAAAAGATAGACAGTGTGAACTGTGAACATGACCTACCCCTAGCTAGGTGATAACTACTGTGAAAAGATAGACAGTGTGTACTGTGAACATGACCTACCCCTAGCTAGGTGATAACTACTGTGAAAAGATAAGACAGTGTGAACTGTGAACGTGACCTACCCCTAGCTAGGTGATAACTACTGTGAAAAGATAGACAGTGTGTACTGTGAACATGACCTACCCCCTAGCTAGGTGGTAACTACTGTGAAAAGATAGACAGTGCGAACTGTGAACGTGACCTACCCCCTAGCTAGGTGATAACTACTGTGAAAAGATAAGACAGTGTGAACTGTGAACGTGACCTACCCCCTAGCTAGGTGATAACTAGTGTGAAAAGATAAGACAGTGTGAACTGTGAACGTGACCTACCCCCTAGCTAGGTGATAACTGCTGTGAAAAGATAGACAGTGTGAACTGTGAACATGACCTACCCCCTAGCTAGGTGATAACTACTGTGAAAATATAGACAGTGTGTACTGTGAACATGACCTACCCCCTAGCTAGGTGATAACTACTGTGAAAAGATAAGACAGTGTGAACTGTGAACGTGACCTACCCCCTAGCTAGGTGATAACTACTGTGAAAAGATAGACAGTGTGAACTGTGAACATGACCTACCCCCTAGCTAGGTGATAACTACTGTGAAAAGATAGACAGTGTGAACTGTGAACATGACCTACCCCCTAGCTAGGTGATAACTACTGTGAAAAGATAGACAGTGTGAACTGTGAACATGACCTACCCCCTAGCTAGGTGATAACTACTGTGAAAAGATAGACAGTGTGAACTGTGAACATGACCTACCCCCTAGCTAGGTGATAACTACTGTGAAAAGATAGACAGTGTGAACTGTGAACATGACCTACCCCCTAGCTAGGTGATAACTACTGTGAAAAGATAGACAGTGTGAACTGTGAACATGACCTACCCCTAGCTAGGTGATAACTACTGTGAAAAGATAGACAGTGTGAACTGTGAACATGACCTACCCCTAGCTAGGTGATAACTACTGTGAAAAGATAGACAGTGTAAACTGTGAACATGACCTACCCCTAGCTAGGTGATAACTACTGTGAAAAGATAGACAGTGTGAACTGTGAACATGACCTACCCCTAGCTAGGTGATAACTACTGTGAAAAGATAGACAGTGTGAACTGTGAACATGACCTACCCCTAGCTAGGTGATAACTACTGTGAAAAGATAGACAGTGTGAACTGTGAACATGACCTACCCCTAGCTAGGTGATAACTACTGTGAAAAGATAGACAGTGTGAACTGTGAACATGACCTACCCCTAGCTAGGTGATAACTACTGTGAAAAGATAGACAGTGTGTACTGTGAACATGACCTACCCCTAGCTAGGTGGTAACTACTGTGAAAAGATAGACAGTGTGAACTGTGAACGTGACCTACCCCTAGCTAGGTGATAACTACTGTGAAAAGATAAGACAGTGTAAACTGTGAACATGACCTACGCCCTAGCTAGGTGATAACTAGTGTGAAAAGATAAGACAGTGTGAACTGTGAACGTGACCTACCCCCTAGCTAGGTGATAACTGCTGTGAAAAGATAGACAATGCGAACTGTGAACATGACCTACCCCCTAGCTAGGTGATAACTACTGTGAAAATATAGACAGTGTGTACTGTGAACATGACCTACCCCCTAGCTAGGTGATAACTACTGTGAAAAGATAAGACAGTGTGAACTGTGAACGTGACCTACCCCCTAGCTAGGTGATAACTACTGTGAAAAGATAGACAGTGTGAACTGTGAACATGACCTACCCCTAGCTAGGTGATAACTACTGTGAAAAGATAGACAGTGTGAACTGTGAACATGACCTACCCCCTAGCTAGGTGATAACTACTGTGAAAAGATAGACAGTGTGAACTGTGAACATGACCTACCCCCTAGCTAGGTGATAACTACTGTGAAAAGATAGACAGTGTGAACTGTGAACATGACCTACCCCCTAGCTAGGTGATAACTACTGTGAAAAGATAGACAGTGTGAACTGTGAACATGACCTACCCCTAGCTAGGTGATAACTACTGTGAAAAGATAGACAGTGTGAACTGTGAACATGACCTACCCCTAGCTAGGTGATAACTACTGTGAAAAGATAGACAGTGTGAAAAAGATAGAGCAGGTGATAACTACTGTGAAAAGATAGACAGTGTAAACTGTGAACATGACCTACCCCTAGCTAGGTGATAACTACTGTGAAAAGATAGACAGTGTGAACTGTGAACATGACCTACCCCTAGCTAGGTGATAACTACTGTGAAAAGATAAGACAGTGTGTACTGTGAACGTGACCTACCCCTAGCTAGGTGATAACTACTGTGAAAAGATAGACAGTGTGAACTGTGAACATGACCCACGCCCTAGCTAGGTGATAACTACTGTGAAAAGATAGACAGTGTAAACTGTGAACATGACCTACCCCTAGCTAGGTGATAACTACTGTGAAAAGATAGACAGTGTGAACTGTGAACATGACCTACCCCTAGCTAGGTGATAACTACTGTGAAAAGATAGACAGTGTGAACTGTGAACATGACCTACCCCTAGCTAGGTGATAACTACTGTGAAAAGATAAGACAGTGTGTACTGTGAACATGACCTACCCCTAGCTAGGTGATAACTACTGTGAAAAGATAGACAGTGTGAACTGTGAACATGACCTACGCCCTAGCTAGGTGATAACTACTGTGAAAAGATAGACAGTGTGAACTGTGAACATGACCTACCCCTAGCTAGGTGATAACTACTGTGAAAAGATAGACAGTGTGAACTGTGAACATGACCTACCCCTAGCTAGGTGATAACTACTGTGAAAAGATAGACAGTGTGAACTGTGAACATGACCTACCCCTAGCTAGGTGATAACTACTGTGAAAAGATAGACAGTGTGAACTGTGAACATGAACTACCCCCTAGCTAGGTGATAACTACTGTGAAAAGATAGACAGTGTGAACTGTGAACATGACCTACCCCTAGCTAGGTGATAACTACTGTGAAAAGATAGACAGTGTGAATAACATGACCCACGCCCTAGCTAGGTGATAACTACTGTGAAAAGATAGACAGTGTAAACTGTGAACATGACCTACCCCTAGCTAGGTGATAACTACTGTGAAAAGATAGACAGTGTGAACTGTGAACATGACCTACCCCTAGCTAGGTGATAACTACTGTGAAAAGATAGACAGTGTGAACTGTGAACATGACCTACCCCTAGCTAGGTGATAACTACTGTGAAAAGATAGACAGTGTGAACTGTGAACATGACCTACCCCTAGCTAGGTGATAACTACTGTGAAAAGATAGACAGTGTAAACTGTGAACATGACCTACCCCTAGCTAGGTGATAACTACTGTGAAAAGATAGACAGTGTAAACTGTGAACATGACCTACCCCTAGCTAGGTGATAACTACTGTGAAAAGATAGACAGTGTGTACTGTGAACATGACCTACCCCTAGCTAGGTGATAACTACTGTGAAAAGATAAGACAGTGTGTACTGTGAACGTGACCTACCCCCTAGCTAGGTGATAACTACTGTGAAAAGATAGACAGTGTGAACTGTGAACATGACCTACCCCTAGCTAGGTGATAACTACTGTGAAAAGATAAGACAGTGTAAACTGTGAACATGACCTACCCCTAGCTAGGTGATAACTACTGTGAAAAGATAGACAGTGTGAACTGTGAACATGACCTACGCCCTAGCTAGGTGATAACTACTGTGAAAAGATAGACAGTGTAAACTGTGAACATGACCTACCCCTAGCTAGGTGATAACTACTGTGAAAAGATAGACAGTGTGAACTGTGAACGTGACCTACCCCTAGCTAGGTGATAACTACTGTGAAAAGATAGACAGTGTGTACTGTGAACGTGACCTAACCCCTAGCTAGGTGATAACTACTGTGAAAAGATAAGACAGTGTGTACTGTGAATGTGACCTACCCCTAGCTAGGTGATAACTACTGTGAAAAGATAGACAGTGTGAACTGTGAACATGACCTACGCCCTAGCTAGGTGATAACTACTGTGAAAAGATAGACAGTGTGAACTGTGAACATGACCCACGCCCTAGCTAGGTGATAACTACTGTGAAAAGATAGACAGTGTAAACTGTGAACATGACCTACCCCCTAGCTAGGTGATAACTACTGTGAAAAGATAGACAGTGTGAACTGTGAACATGACCTACGCCCTAGCTAGGTGATAACTACTGTGAAAAGATAAACAGTGTGAACTGTGAACGTGACCTACCCCCTAGCTAGGTGATAACTACTGTGAAAAGATAGACAGTGTGTACTGTGAATGTGACCTAACCCCTAGCTAGGTGATAACTACTGTGAAAAGATAAGACAGTGTGTACTGTGAATGTGACCTACCCCCTAGCTAGGTGATAACTACTGTGAAAAGATAGACAGTGTGAACTGTGAACATGACCTACGCCCTAGCTAGGTGATAACTACTGTGAAAAGATAGACAGTGTAAACTGTGAACATGACCTACCCCCTAGCTAGGTGATAACTACTGTGAAAAGATAGACAGTGTGTACTGTGAACGTGACCTACCCCCTAGCTAGGTGATAACTACTGTGAAAAGATAGACAGTGTGTACTGTGAACATGACCTACCCCCTAGCTAGGTGATAACTACTGTGAAAAGATAGACAGCGTAAACTGTGAACATGACCTACCCCCTAGCTAGGTGATAACTACTGTGAAAAGATAGACAGTGTGAACTGTGAACATGACCTACCCCTAGCTAGGTGATAACTACTGTGAAAAGATAGACAGTGTGAACTGTGAACGTGACCTACCCCTAGCTAGGTGATAACTACTGTGAAAAGATAGACAGTGTGTACTGTGAATGTGACCTACCCCTAGCTAGGTGATAACTACTGTGAAAAGATAGACAGTGTGTACTGTGAATGTGACCTACCCCTAGCTAGGTGATAACTACTGTGAAAAGATAGACAGTGTGAACTGTGAACATGACCTACGCCCTAGCTAGGTGATAACTACTGTGAAAAGATAGACAGTGTAAACTGTGAACATGACCTACCCCCTAGCTAGGTGATAACTACTGTGAAAAGATAGACAGTGTGTACTGTGAACGTGACCTACCCCCTAGCTAGGTGATAACTACTGTGAAAAGATAGACAGTGTGTACTGTGAACATGACCTACCCCCTAGCTAGGTGATAACTACTGTGAAAAGATAGACAGTGTAAACTGTGAACATGACCTACCCCTAGCTAGGTGATAACTACTGTGAAAAGATAGACAGTGTGAACTGTGAACATGACCTACCCCTAGCTAGGTGATAACTACTGTGAAAAGATAGACAGTGTGAACTGTGAACATGACCTACCCCTAGCTAGGTGATAACTACTGTGAAAAGATAGACAGTGTGAACTGTGAACATGACCTACCCCTAGCTAGGTGATAACTACTGTGAAAAGATAGACAGTGTGAACTGTGAACGTGACCTACCCCTAGCTAGGTGATAACTACTGTGAAAAGATAGACAGTGTGTACTGTGAACATGACCTACCCCTAGCTAGGTGATAACTACTGTGAAAAGATAGACAGTGTGAACTGTGAACGTGACCTACCCCTAGCTAGGTGATAACTACTGTGAAAAGATAAGACAGTGTGAACTGTGAATGTGACCTACCCCTAGCTAGGTGATAACTACTGTGAAAAGATAGACAGTGTGAACTGTGAACATGACCTACCCCTAGCTAGGTGATAACTACTGTGAAAAGATAGACAGTGTGAACTGTGAACATGACCTACCCCTAGCTAGGTGATAACTACTGTGAAAAGATAGACAGTGTGAACTGTGAACATGACCTACCCCTAGCTAGGTGATAACTACTGTGAAAAGATAGACAGTGTGAACTGTGAACATGACCTACCCCTAGCTAGGTGATAACTACTGTGAAAAGATAGACAGTGTGAACTGTGAACATGAACTACCCCTAGCTAGGTGATATCTACTGTGAAAAGATAGACAGTGTGAACTGTGAACATGACCTACCCCTAGCTAGGTGATAACTACTGTGAAAAGATAGACAGTGTGAACTGTGAACATGACCCACGCCCTAGCTAGGTGATAACTACTGTGAAAAGATAGACAGTGTAAACTGTGAACATGACCTACCCCTAGCTAGGTGATAACTACTGTGAAAAGATAGACAGTGTGAACTGTGAACATGACCTACGCCCTAGCTAGGTGATAACTACTGTGAAAAGATAGACAGTGTGAACTGTGAACATGACCTACCCCCTAGCTAGGTGATAACTACTGTGAAAAGATAGACAGTGTGAACTGTGAACATGACCTACCCCCTAGCTAGGTGATAACTACTGTGAAAAGATAGACAGTGTAAACTGTGAACATGACCTACGCCCTAGCTAGGTGATAACTACTGTGAAAAGATAGACAGTGTAAACTGTGAACATGACCTACCCCCTAGCTAGGTGATAACTACTGTGAAAAGATAGACAGTGTGTACTGTGAACATGACCTACCCCCTAGCTAGGTGATAACTACTGTGAAAAGATAAGACAGTGTGTACTGTGAACGTGACCTACCCCTAGCTAGGTGATAACTACTGTGAAAAGATAGACAGTGTGTACTGTGAACATGACCTACCCCTAGCTAGGTGATAACTACTGTGAAAAGATAAGACAGTGTGTACTGTGAACGTGACCTACCCCCTAGCTAGGTGATAACTACTGTGAAAAGATAGACAGTGTGAACTGTGAACATGACCCACGCCCTAGCTAGGTGATAACTACTGTGAAAAGATAGACAGTGTAAACTGTGAACATGACCTACCCCCTAGCTAGGTGATAACTACTGTGAAAAGATAGACAGTGTGAACTGTGAACGTGACCTACCCCCTAGCTAGGTGATAACTACTGTGAAAAGATAGACAGTGTGTACTGTGAACGTGACCTAACCCCTAGCTAGGTGATAACTACTGTGAAAAGATAAGACAGTGTGTACTGTGAATGTGACCTACCCCCTAGCTAGGTGATAACTACTGTGAAAAGATAGACAGTGTGAACTGTGAACATGACCTACGCCCTAGCTAGGTGATAACTACTGTGAAAAGATAGACAGTGTGAACTGTGAACATGACCCACGCCCTAGCTAGGTGATAACTACTGTGAAAAGATAGACAGTGTAAACTGTGAACATGACCTACCCCCTAGCTAGGTGATAACTACTGTGAAAAGATAGACAGTGTGAACTGTGAACATGACCTACGCCCTAGCTAGGTGATAACTACTGTGAAAAGATAAACAGTGTGAACTGTGAACGTGACCTACCCCCTAGCTAGGTGATAACTACTGTGAAAAGATAGACAGTGTGTACTGTGAATGTGACCTAACCCCTAGCTAGGTGATAACTACTGTGAAAAGATAAGACAGTGTGTACTGTGAATGTGACCTACCCCCTAGCTAGGTGATAACTACTGTGAAAAGATAGACAGTGTGAACTGTGAACATGACCTACGCCCTAGCTAGGTGATAACTACTGTGAAAAGATAGACAGTGTAAACTGTGAACATGACCTACCCCCTAGCTAGGTGATAACTACTGTGAAAAGATAGACAGTGTGTACTGTGAACGTGACCTACCCCCTAGCTAGGTGATAACTACTGTGAAAAGATAGACAGTGTGTACTGTGAACATGACCTACCCCCTAGCTAGGTGATAACTACTGTGAAAAGATAGACAGCGTAAACTGTGAACATGACCTACCCCCTAGCTAGGTGATAACTACTGTGAGAAAAGATAGACAGTGTGAACTGTGAACATGACCTACCCCTAGCTAGGTGATAACTACTGTGAAAAGATAGACAGTGTGAACTGTGAACATGACCTACCCCCTAGCTAGGTGATAACTACTGTGAAAAGATAGACAGTGTGAACTGTGAACATGACCTACCCCCTAGCTAGGTGATAACTACTGTGAAAAGATAGACAGTGTGAACTGTGAACGTGACCTACCCCCTAGCTAGGTGGTAACTACTGTGAAAAGATAGACAGTGTGTACTGTGAACATGACCTAAGCTAGGTGATAACTACTGTGAAAAGATAGACAGCGTAAACTGTGAACATGACCTACCCCCTAGCTAGGTGATAACTACTGTGAAAAGATAGACAGTGTGTACTGTGAACATGACCTACCCCCTAGCTAGGTGGTAACTACTGTGAAAAGATAGACAGTGCGAACTGTGAACGTGACCTACCCCCTAGCTAGGTGATAACTACTGTGAAAAGATAAGACAGTGTGAACTGTGAACGTGACCTACCCCCTAGCTAGGTGATAACTAGTGTGAAAAGATAAGACAGTGTGAACTGTGAACGTGACCTACCCCCTAGCTAGGTGATAACTGCTGTGAAAAGATAGACAATGCGAACTGTGAACATGACCTACCCCCTAGCTAGGTGATAACTACTGTGAAAATATAGACAGTGTGTACTGTGAACATGACCTACCCCCTAGCTAGGTGATAACTACTGTGAAAAGATAGACAGTGTGAACTGTGAACATGACCTACCCCTAGCTAGGTGATAACTACTGTGAAAAGATAGACAGTGTGTACTGTGAACATGACCTACCCCTAGCTAGGTGATAACTACTGTGAAAAGATAAACAGTGTGAACTGTGAACATGACCTACCCCTAGCTAGGTGATAACTACTGTGAAAAGATAGACAGTGTGAACTGTGAACATGACCTACCCCTAGCTAGGTGATAACTACTGTGAAAAGATAGACAGTGTGAACTGTGAACATGACCTACCCCTAGCTAGGTGATAACTACTGTGAAAAGATAGACAGTGTGAACTGTGAACATGACCTACCCCTAGCTAGGTGATAACTACTGTGAAAAGATAGACAGTGTGAACTGTGAACATGACCTACCCCTAGCTAGGTGATAACTACTGTGAAAAGATAGACAGTGTGAACTGTGAACATGACCTACCCCTAGCTAGGTGATAACTACTGTGAAAAGATAGACAGTGTGAACTGTGAACATGACCTACCCCCTAGCTAGGTGATAACTACTGTGAAAAGATAGACAGTGTGAACTGTGAACATGACCTACGCCCTAGCTAGGTGATAACTACTGTGAAAAGATAGACAGTGTAAACTGTGAACATGACCTACGCCCTAGCTAGGTGATAACTACTGTGAAAAGATAGACAGTGTAAACTGTGAACATGACCTACCCCCTAGCTAGGTGATAACTACTGTGAAAAGATAGACAGTGTGTACTGTGAACATGACCTACCCCCTAGCTAGGTGATAACTACTGTGAAAAGATAAGACAGTGTGTACTGTGAACGTGACCTACCCCCTAGCTAGGTGATAACTACTGTGAAAAGATAGACAGTGTGTACTGTGAACATGACCTACCCCCTAGCTAGGTGATAACTACTGTGAAAAGATAAGACAGTGTGTACTGTGAACGTGACCTACCCCCTAGCTAGGTGATAACTACTGTGAAAAGATAGACAGTGTGAACTGTGAACATGACCCACGCCCTAGCTAGGTGATAACTACTGTGAAAAGATAGACAGTGTAAACTGTGAACATGACCTACCCCCTAGCTAGGTGATAACTACTGTGAAAAGATAGACAGTGTGAACTGTGAACATGACCTACGCCCTAGCTAGGTGATAACTACTGTGAAAAGATAAACAGTGTGAACTGTGAACGTGACCTACCCCCTAGCTAGGTGATAACTACTGTGAAAAGATAGACAGTGTGTACTGTGAACGTGACCTAACCCCTAGCTAGGTGATAACTACTGTGAAAAGATAAGACAGTGTGTACTGTGAATGTGACCTACCCCCTAGCTAGGTGATAACTACTGTGAAAAGATAGACAGTGTGAACTGTGAACATGACCTACGCCCTAGCTAGGTGATAACTACTGTGAAAAGATAGACAGTGTGAACTGTGAACATGACCCACGCCCTAGCTAGGTGATAACTACTGTGAAAAGATAGACAGTGTAAACTGTGAACATGACCTACCCCCTAGCTAGGTGATAACTACTGTGAAAAGATAGACAGTGTGAACTGTGAACATGACCTACGCCCTAGCTAGGTGATAACTACTGTGAAAAGATAGACAGTGTGAACTGTGAACATGACCTACCCCCTAGCTAGGTGATAACTACTGTGAAAAGATAGACAGTGTGAACTGTGAACATGACCTACCCCCTAGCTAGGTGATAACTACTGTGAAAAGATAGACAGTGTAAACTGTGAACATGACCTACGCCCTAGCTAGGTGATAACTACTGTGAAAAGATAGACAGTGTAAACTGTGAACATGACCTACCCCCTAGCTAGGTGATAACTACTGTGAAAAGATAGACAGTGTGTACTGTGAACATGACCTACCCCCTAGCTAGGTGATAACTACTGTGAAAAGATAAGACAGTGTGTACTGTGAACGTGACCTACCCCCTAGCTAGGTGATAACTACTGTGAAAAGATAGACAGTGTGTACTGTGAACATGACCTAACCCCTAGCTAGGTGATAACTACTGTGAAAAGATAAGACAGTGTGTACTGTGAACGTGACCTACCCCCTAGCTAGGTGATAACTACTGTGAAAAGATAGACAGTGTGAACTGTGAACATGACCCACGCCCTAGCTAGGTGATAACTACTGTGAAAAGATAGACAGTGTAAACTGTGAACATGACCTACCCCCTAGCTAGGTGATAACTACTGTGAAAAGATAGACAGTGTGAACTGTGAACATGACCTACGCCCTAGCTAGGTGATAACTACTGTGAAAAGATAAACAGTGTGAACTGTGAACGTGACCTACCCCCTAGCTAGGTGATAACTACTGTGAAAAGATAGACAGTGTGTACTGTGAACGTGACCTAACCCCTAGCTAGGTGATAACTACTGTGAAAAGATAAGACAGTGTGTACTGTGAATGTGACCTACCCCCTAGCTAGGTGATAACTACTGTGAAAAGATAGACAGTGTGAACTGTGAACATGACCTACGCCCTAGCTAGGTGATAACTACTGTGAAAAGATAGACAGTGTGTACTGTGAACGTGACCTAACCCCTAGCTAGGTGATAACTACTGTGAAAAGATAAGACAGTGTGTACTGTGAATGTGACCTACGCCCTAGCTAGGTGATAACTACTGTGAAAAGATAGACAGTGTAAACTGTGAACATGACCTACCCCCTAGCTAGGTGATAACTACTGTGAAAAGATAGACAGTGTGAACTGTGAACATGACCTACCCCCTAGCTAGGTGATAACTACTGTGAAAAGATAGACAGTGTGAACTGTGAACATGACCCACGCCCTAGCTAGGTGATAACTACTGTGAAAAGATAGACAGTGTAAACTGTGAACATGACCTACCCCCTAGCTAGGTGATAACTACTGTGAAAAGATAGACAGTGTGAACTGTGAACATGACCTACCCCCTAGCTAGGGATAACTACTGTGAAAAGATAGACCGTGTGAACTGTGAACATGACCTACGCCCTAGCAAGGTGATAACTACTGTGAAAAGATAGACAGTGTGAACTGTGAACATGACCTACCCCCTAGCTAGGTGATAACTACTGTGAAAAGATAGACAGTGTGAACTGTGAACATGACCTACCCCCTAGCTAGGTGATAACTACTGTGAAAAGATAGACAGTGTGAACTGTGAACATGACCTACCCCCTAGCTAGGTGATAACTACTGTGAAAAGATAGACAGTGTGAACTGTGAACATGACCTACCCCCTAGCTAGGTGATAACTACTGTGAAAAGATAGACAGTGTGAACCAATTTGTAAGTCGCTCTGGATAAGAGCGTCTGCTAAATGACTTAAATGTAAATGTAAATGTAAAAATGTAAAGCTGTGATAACTACTGTGAAAAGATAAGACAGTGTGTACTGTGAATGTGAACCCCTAGCTAGGTGATAACTACTGTGAAAAGATAAAGTGTGAATAAGACCTAGCTAGGTGATAACTACTGTGAAAAGATAGACAGTGTAAACTGTGAACATGACCTACCCCTAGCTAGGTGATAACTACTGTGAAAAGATAGACCGTGTGTATTGTGAACATGACCTACCCCCTAGCTAGGTGATAACTACTGTGAAAAGATAGACAGTGTGAACTGTGAACGTGACCTAACCCCTAGCTAGGTGATAACTACTGTGAAAAGATAAACAGTGTGAACTGTGAACGTGACCTACCCCCTAGCTTGGTGATAACTACTGTGAAAAGATAGACAGTGTGTATTGTGAACATGACCTACCCCCTAGCTAGGTGATAACTACTGTGAAAAGATAGACAGTGTGTATTGTGCAGATGCGAGTGGTCGCATCTGCACTTCGCTCCCGCGGGTAGTATAACTTTTTCATTACATTTCATTATATTTCATTATAGCACAACTTTTTGATTTGTCTAATCTTAGCAATTTCTTCTCAGCTAGCTACATAGCCGTCTTTGTATCAAAGATAATTGCGTAATTATTGTATTTCGCCGTCCTAACATAGTCTTCACTAGCCAGCTAGCTAACGTCCACTGATTAGCTGCACTGGAGAAACTATTACACTCAACTGAACGACTTGATTAGTGTAGTGTTAGCTAGCTACATAGCTGTCTTTGCTGTCTTCGTATCATCGTATCCAAGATAATTGTGTCGTTTAGGTTTAGAGTGTGTAGTGTTAGAGTGATTATCTTAATTTACCGAGGTTAGCTAGCCAGCTATTTGTCGTCCTTAACGTAGGAGACTCTGCTAGCTAGCCAACGCTAGCCAACGTCTTCTGAATAGAACTCAACAACCCGGTCGCATTCACAGGTAGTATCACATTTTCACTTCATTTCATTACAGTACAACGGTTTGATTTGTTTGATCGTAGCTAGCTACATAGCTAGCTACATAGCCGTCTTTGTATCAAAGATAATTGTGTAGTCTAGAGCGATTTTCTAGGTTCGCTAGCCAGCTATTGTCGTTCTTGTAACGCAACGTAACGTAAACAACACTGCTAGCTAGCCAGCTAGCCCCCGAATAGCAACACTGCAGAAACTATTACACTCAACGGAACGACTTGATTAGTGTAGTGTCAACAACGCACCCACTGCCAGCTGGCCTACTTCAGCAGTACTGTATCATTTTAATCATTTTAGTCAATAAGATTCTTGCTACGTAGCTTAACTTTCTGAACATTCGAGACGTGTAGTCCACTTGTCATTCCAATCTCCTTTGCATTAGCGTAGCCTCTTCTGTAGCCTGTCAACTATGTGTCTGTTTATCCCTGTTCTCTCCTCTCAGCACAGACCATACAAACGCTCCACACCGCGTGGCCGCGGCCACCCTACTCTGGTGGTCCCAGCGCGCACGACCCACGTGGAGTTCCAGGTCTCCGGTAGCCTCTGGAACTGCCAATCTGCGGTCAACAAGGCAGAGTTCATCTCAGCCTATGCCTCCCTCCAGTCCCTCGACTTCTTGGCACTGACGGAAACATGGATCACCACAGACAACACTGCTACTCCTACTGCTCTCTCTTCGTCCGCCCACGTGTTCTCGCACACCCCGAGAGCTTCTGGTCAGCGGGGTGGTGGCACCGGGATCCTCATCTCTCCCAAGTGGTCATTCTCTCTTTCTCCCCTTACCCATCTGTCTATCGCCTCCTTTGAATTCCATGCTGTCACAGTTACTAGCCCTTTCAAGCTTAACATCCTTATCATTTATCGCCCTCCAGGTTCCCTCGGAGAGTTCATCAATGAGCTTGATGCCTTGATAAGCTCCTTTCCTGAGGACGGCTCACCTCTCACAGTTCTGGGCGACTTTAACCTCCCCACGTCTACCTTTGACTCTTTCCTCTCTGCCTCCTTCTTTCCACTCCTCTCCTCTTTTGACCTCACCCTCTCACCTTCCCCCCTACTCACAAGGCAGGCAATACGCTCGACCTCATCTTTACTAGATGCTGTTCTTCCACTAACCTCATTGCAACTCCCCTCCAAGTCTCCGACCACTACCTTGTATCCTTTTCCCTCTCGCTCTCATCCAACACCTCCCACACTGCCCCTACTCGGATGGTATCGCGCCGTCCCAACCTTCGCTCTCTCTCCCCCGCTACTCTCTCCTCTTCCATCCTATCATCTCTTCCCTCCGCTCAAACCTTCTCCCACCTATCTCCTGATTCTGCCTCCTCAACCCTCCTCTCCTCCCTCTCTGCATCCCTTGACTCTCTATGTCCCCTATCCTCCAGGCCGGCTCGGTCCTCCCCTCCCGCTCCGTGGCTCGATGACTCATTGCGAGCTCACAGAACAGGGCTCCGGGCAGCCGAGCGGAAATGGAGGAAAACTCGCCTCCCTGCGGACCTGGCATCCTTTCACTCCCTCCTCTCTACATTTTCCTCCTCTGTCTCTGCTGCTAAAGCCACTTTCTACCACGCTAAATTCCAAGCATCTGCCTCTAACCCTAGGAAGCTCTTTGCCACCTTCTCCTCCCTCCTGAATCCTCCTCCCCTCCCCCCCCTCCTCCCTCTCTGCAGATGACTTCGTCAACCATTTTGAAAAGAAGGTCAACGACATCCGTTCCTCGTTTGCTAAGTCAAACGACACCGCTGGTTCTGCTCACACTGCCCTACCCTGTGCTCTGACCTCTTTCTCCCTCTCTCTCCAGATGAAATCTCGCGTCTTGTGACGGCCGGCCGCCCAACAACCTGCCCGCTTGACCCTATCCCCTCCTCTCTTCTCCAGACCATTTCCGGAGACCTTCTCCCTTACCTCACCTCGCTCATCAACTCATCCCTGACCGCTGGCTACGTCCCTTCCGTCTTCAAGAGAGCGAGAGTTGCACCCCTTCTGAAAAAACCTACACTCGATCCCTCCGATGTCAACAATTACAGACCAGTATCCCTTCTTTCTTTTCTCTCCAAAACTCTTGAACGTGCCGTCCTTGGCCAGCTCTCCCGCTATCTCTCTCTGAATGACCTTCTTGATCCAAATCAGTCAGGTTTCAAGACTAGTCATTCAACTGAGACTGCTCTCCTCTGTATCACGGAGGCGCTCCGCACTGCTAAAGCTAACTCTCTCTCCTCTGCTCTCATCCTTCTAGATCTATCGGCTGCCTTCGATACTGTGAACCATCAGATCCTCCTCTCCACCCTCTCCGAGTTGGGCATCTCCGGCGCGGCCCACGCTTGGATTGCGTCCTACCTGACAGGTCGCTCCTACCAGGTGGTGTGGCGAGAATCTGTCTCCTCACCACGCGCTCTCACCACTGGTGTCCCCCAGGGCTCTGTTCTTGGCCCTCTCCTATTCTCGCTATACACCAAGTCACTTGGCTCTGTCATAACCTCACATGGTCTCTCTTATCATTGCTATGCAGACGACACACAATTAATCTTCTCCTTTCCCCCTTCTGATGACCAGGTGGCGAATCGCATCTCTGCATGTCTGGCAGACATATCAGTGTGGATGACGGATCACCACCTCAAGCTGAACCTCAGCAAGACTGAGCTGCTCTTCCTCCCGGGGAAGGACTGCCCGTTCCATGATCTCGCCATCACGGTTGACAACTCCATTGTGTCCTCCTCCCAGAGCGCCAAGAACCTTGGCGTGATCCTGTACAACACCCTGTCGTTCTCAACCAACATCAAGGCGGTGGCCCGTTCCTGTAGGTTCATGCTCTACAACATCCGCAGAGTACGACCCTGCCTCACACAGGAAGCGGCGCAGGTCCTAATCCAGGCACTTGTCATCTCCCGTCTGGATTACTGCAACTCGCTGTTGGCTGGGCTCCCTGCCTGTGCCATTAAACCCCTTCAACTCATCCAGAACGCCGCAGCCCGTCTGGTGTTCAACCTTCCCAAGTTCTCTCACGTCACCCCGCTCCTCCGTTCTCTCCACTGGCTTCCAGTTGAAGCTCGCATCCGCTACAAGACCATGGTGCTTGCCTACGGAGCTGTGAGGGGAACGGCACCTCAGTACCTCCAGGCTCTGATAACTACTGTGAAAAGATAGACAGTGTGTATTGTGAACATGACCTACCCCCTAGCTAGGTGATAACTACTGTGAAAAGATAGACAGTGTGAACTGTCATGTTTTGTCATTTATTATCTTGTCTTGTCCCTGTGCTTCCCATTCTATTCGTTTCCCTCTGCTGGTCTTATTAGGTTCTTTCCCTCTTTCTATCCCTCTCTCTCCCCCTCCCTCTCTCACTCTCTCGCTCTCTCTTCTCTCTATCGTTCCGTTCCTGCTCCCAGCTGTTCCTATTCCCCTAATCAATCATTTAGTCTTCCCACACCTGTTCCCGATCCTTTCCCCTGATTAGAGTCCCTATTTCTTCCTTTGTGTTCCGTTCCTGTCCTGTCGGTTCCTTGTCTAGAATTCACCGTGCTGTGTTTGTGTATCGCCCTGTCGTGTCGTGTTTTCCTCAGATGCTGCGTGGTGAGCAGGTGTCTGAGTCTGTCTGGTTCAAGTGCCTTCCCGAGGCAACCTGCTGTTCACCTGCTGTTCAAGATCGAGTCTCCAGTTTGTCCTCGTCATTTCGAGTGAAAGTTGTGTTTTTTTGTTTGTAATTACTTTACTGGATTAAAGACTCTGTTTTCGCCAAGTCGCTTTTGGGTCCTCTTTCACCTGCATGACAGAAGGAACCGACCAAGGAATGGACCCAGCGACTTCAGACGCTCGTTACACTGCCGTCGAGATCCAAGGAGCCATGCTCGGCAGACACGAGCAGGAATTGTCTGCTGCTCGCCATGCCGTGGAGAACCTGGCCGCTCAGGTTTCCGACCTCTCTGGACAGTTCCAGAGTCTACGTCTCGAGCCACCTGTTACTTCCTGGCCTGCCGAGCCTCCAGAACCTAGGGTTAATAACCCACCTTGCTACTCCGGGCAGCCCACTGAGTGCCGCTCCTTTCTCACGCAGTGTGAGATTGTGTTCTCTCTCCAACCCAACACATACTCTAGAGAGAGAGCTCGGGTTGCTTACGTCATTTCACTCCTTACTGGCCGGGCTCGAGAATGGGGCACAGCTATCTGGGAGGCAAGGGCTGATTGCTCTAACAGGTTCCAGAACTTTAAAGAGGAGATGATTCGGGTTTTTGACCGTTTAGTTTTTGGTAGGGAGGCTTCTAGGGCCCTGGCTTCCTTATGCCAAGGTGAACGGTCCATAACGGATTATTCTATTGAGTTTCGCACTCTTGCTGCCTCTAGTGAGTGGAACGAGCCGGCGCTGCTCGCTCGTTTTCTGGAGGGACTCCACGCAGTGGTTAAGGATGAGATTCTCTCCCGGGAGGTTCCTTCAGATGTGGACTCTTTGATTGCTCTCGCCATCCGCATAGAACGACGGGTAGATCTTCGTCACCGGGCTCGTGGAAGAGAGCTCGCATCAACGGTGTTTCCCTGCTCCGCATCGCAACCATCTCCCTCCTCTGGCTCAGAGTCTGAGCCCATGCAGCTGGGAGGGATTCGCATCTCGACTAAGGAGAGGGAACGGAGGATCACCAACCGCCTGTGCCTCTATTGCGGAGTTGCTGGACATTTTGTTAATTCATGTCCAGTAAAAGCCAGAGCTCATCTGTAAGCGGAGGGCTACAGGTGAGCGCAACTACTCAAGTCTCTCCATCAAAATCCTGTACTACTTTGTCGGTCCATCTACGCTGGACCGGTTCGGGTGCTACATGTAGTGCCTTGATAGACTCTGGGGCTGAGGGTTGTTTCATGGACGAAGCATGGGTTCGGAAACATGACATTCCTTTCAGAGAGTTAGAGAAGCCTACGCCCATGTTCGCCTTAGATGGTAGTCATCTTCCCAGTATCAGATTTGAGACACTACCTTTAACCCTCACAGTATCTGGTAACCACAGTGAGACTATTTCTTTTTTGATTTTTCGTTCACCGTTTACACCTGTTGTTTTGGGTCATCCCTGGCTAGTATGTCATAATCCTTCTATTAATTGGTCTAGTAATTCTATCCTATCCTGGAACGTTTCTTGTCATGTGAAGTGTTTAATGTCTGCCATCCCTCCCGTTTCTTCTGTCCCTACTTCTCAGGAGGAACCTGGCGATTTGACAGGAGTGCCGGAGGAATATCATGATCTGCGCACGGTCTTCAGTCGGTCCCGAGCCAACTCCCTTCCTCCTCACCGGTCGTATGATTGTAGTATTGATCTCCTTCCGGGGACCACTCCTCCTCGGGGTAGACTATACTCTCTGTCGGCTCCCGAACGTAAGGCTCTCGAGGATTATTTGTCTGTGTCTCTTGACGCCGGTACCATAGTGCCTTCTTCCTCTCCGGCCGGGGCGGGGTTCTTTTTGTTAAGAAGAAGGACGGTACTCTGCGCCCCTGCGTGGATTATCGAGGGCTGAATGACATAACGGTTAAGAATCGTTATCCGCTTCCCCTTATGTCATCAGCCTTCGAGATTCTGCAGGGAGCCAGGTGCTTTACTAAGTTGGACCTTCGTAACGCTTACCATCTCGTGCGCATCAGAGAGGGGGTCGAGTGGAAAACGGCGTTTAACACTCCGTTAGGGCATTTTGAGTACCGGGTTCTGCCGTTTGGTCTCGCCAATGCGCCAGCTGTTTTTCAGGCATTAGTTAATGATGTTCTGAGAGACATGCTGAACATCTTTGTTTTTGTCTATCTTGACGATATCCTGATTTTTTCTCCGTCACTCGAGATTCATGTTCAGCACGTTCGACGTGTTCTACAGCGCCTTTTAGAGAATTGTCTCTACGTAAAGTCTGAGAAGTGCTCTTTTCATGTCTCCTCCGTTACTTTTCTCGGTTCCGTTATTTCCGCTGAAGGCATTCAGATGGATTCCGCTAAGGTCCAAGCTGTCAGTGATTGGCCCGTTCCAAGGTCACGTGTCGAGTTGCAGCGCTTTTTAGGTTTCGCTAATTTCTATCGGCGTTTCATTCGTAATTTCGGTCAAGTTGCTGCCCCTCTCACAGCTCTTACTTCTGTCAAGACGTGTTTTAAGTGGTCCGGTTCCGCCCAGGGAGCTTTTGATCTTCTAAAAGAACGTTTTACGTCCGCTCCTATCCTCGTTACTCCTGACGTCACTAGACAATTCATTGTCGAGGTTGACGCTTCAGAGGTAGGCGTGGGAGCCATTCTATCCCAGCGCTTCCAGTCTGACGATAAGGTTCATCCTTGCGCTTATTTTTCTCATCGCCTGTCGCCATCTGAGCGCAACTATGATGTGGGTAACCGTGAACTGCTCGCCATCCGCTTAGCCCTAGGCGAATGGCGACAGTGGTTGGAGGGGGCGACCGTTCCTTTTGTCGTTTGGACAGACCATAAGAACCTTGAGTACATCCGTTCTGCCAAACGACTTAATGCCCGTCAAGCTCGTTGGGCGTTGTTTTTAGCTCGTTTCGAGTTTGTGATTTCTTACCGTCCGGGTAGCAAGAACACCAAGCCTGATGCCTTATCCCGTCTGTTCAGTTCTTCTGTGGCTTCTACTGATCCCGAGGGGATTCTTCCTTATGGGCGTGTTGTCGGGTTAACAGTCTGGGGAATTGAAAGACAGGTTAAGCAAGCACTCACGCACACTGCGTCGCCGCGCGCTTGTCCTAGTAACCTCCTTTTCGTTCCTGTTTCCACTCGTCTGGCTGTTCTTCAGTGGGCTCACTCTGCCAAGTTAGCTGGTCATCCCGGTGTTCGAGGCACTCTTGCGTCTATTCGCCAGCGCTTTTGGTGGCCGACTCAGGAGCGTGACACGCGCCGTTTCGTGGCTGCTTGTTCGGACTGCGCGCAGACTAAGTCGGGTAACTCTCCTCCTGCCGGTCGTCTCAGACCGCTCCCCATTCCTTCTCGACCATGGTCTCACATCGCCCTAGACTTCATTACCGGTCTGCCTTTGTCTGCGGGGAAGACTGTGATTCTTACGGTTGTCGATAGGTTCTCTAAGGCGGCACATTTCATTCCCCTCGCTAAACTTCCTTCCGCTAAGGAGACGGCACAAATCATTATCGAGAATGTATTCAGAATTCATGGCCTCCCGTTAGACGCCGTTTCAGACAGAGGCCCGCAATTCACGTCACAGTTTTGGAGGGAGTTCTGTCGTTTGATTGGTGCGTCCGTCAGTCTCTCTTCCGGGTTTCATCCCCAGTCTAACGGTCAAGCAGAGAGGGCCAATCAGACGATTGGTCGCATACTACGCAGCCTTTCTTTCAGAAACCCTGCGTCTTGGGCAGAACAGCTCCCCTGGGCAGAATACGCTCACAATTCGCTTCCTTCGTCTGCTACCGGGTTATCTCCGTTTCAGAGTAGTCTGGGTTACCAGCCTCCTCTGTTCTCATCCCAGCTTGCCGAGTCCAGCGTTCCCTCCGCTCAAGCGTTTGTCCAACGTTGTGAGCGCACCTGGAGGAGGGTGAGGTCTGCACTTTGCCGTTACAGGGCACAGACTGTGAGAGCCGCCAATAAACGCAGGATTAAGAGTCCAAGGTATTGTTGCGGCCAGAGAGTGTGGCTTTCCACTCGCAACCTTCCTCTTACGACAGCTTCTCGTAAGTTGACTCCGCGGTTCATTGGTCCGTTCCGTGTCTCCCAGGTCGTCAATCCTGTCGCTGTGCGACTGCTTCTTCCGCGACATCTTCGTCGCGTCCATCCTGTCTTCCATGTCTCCTGTGTTAAGCCCTTTCTTCGCACCCCGTTCGTCTTCCCTCCCCCTCCCGTCCTTGTCGAGAGCGCACCTATTTACAAGGTACATAAGATCATGGACATGCGTTCTCGGGGACGGGGTCACCAATACTTAGTGGATTGGGAGGGTTACGGTCCTGAGGAGAGGAGTTGGGTTCCGTCTCGGGACGTGCTGGACCGTTCACTCATTGATGATTTCCTCCGTTGCCGCCAGGATTCCTCCTCGAGTGCGCCAGGAGGCGCTCGGTGAGTGGGGGGTACTGTCATGTTTTGTCATTTATTATCTTGTCTTGTCCCTGTGCTTCCCATTCTATTCGTTTCCCTCTGCTGGTCTTATTAGGTTCTTTCCCTCTTTCTATCCCTCTCTCTCCCCCTCCCTCTCTCACTCTCTCGCTCTCTCTTCTCTCTATCGTTCCGTTCCTGCTCCCAGCTGTTCCTATTCCCCTAATCAATCATTTAGTCTTCCCACACCTGTTCCCGATCCTTTCCCCTGATTAGAGTCCCTATTTCTTCCTTTGTGTTCCGTTCCTGTCCTGTCGGTTCCTTGTCTAGAATTCACCGTGCTGTGTTTGTGTATCGCCCTGTCGTGTCGTGTTTTCCTCAGATGCTGCGTGGTGAGCAGGTGTCTGAATCTGTCTGGTTCAAGTGCCTTCCCGAGGCAACCTGCTGTTCACCTGCTGTTCAAGATCGAGTCTCCAGTTTGTCCTCGTCATTTCGAGTGAAAGTTGTGTTTTTTTGTTTGTAATTACTTTACTGGATTAAAGACTCTGTTTTCGCCAAGTCGCTTTTGGGTCCTCTTTCACCTGCATGACATGAACTGTGAACGTGACCTAACCCCTAGCTAGGTGATAACTACTGTGAAAAGATAAACAGTGTGAACTGTGAACATGACCTACCCCCTAGCTAGGTGATAACTACTGTGAAAAGATAGACAGTGTGAACTGTGAACGTGACCTACCCCCTAGCTAGGTGATAACTTCTGTGAATCTCACTCTGTCACCTACTGTGCTGTTACATAAGGATAGAAGAGAGATGTTACATTTTCAAATGATGTTTCAGGAGTTAAAAGTTTCTATTCAATCCCTTTATCTAACTTTTGCTATGGTATATAGCCCCAAGGGATAAGTCAAATTGTAATCTCCCCTCCTCTTCTCCTCCCCTCCCTCCCCTCTCATCCTATCATCTCCCCTCTCATCTCTCATCTCTTCTGCCTTCATACATCCTCTTTCCTCTCTTCCTCTCTTAGTCCTCCTCTCTCTCCTCCTCTTGGCCTGTAATTCCCTATTGCACAGAATGAATAATTCAAGGTGATATATCTGTCAGTGGGTTTTGGTGCCCTGAACCGGCCAGTCATGGACCTGTGGTACTAATGGAGGGTGGCAGGCTGACACCCTGACTACATCGTTCACGTTGCGTGAGCGAGTGTTGCAAAATAAATGTATCCAATAAGGTGGGGTCTTGCAACGGGCCGAGCATCTCTAATAGAACCTGGGTGCGTGGACGCTCGTTGACACTCGGCAGTTAGGATGAAATGATTGAATAACGTCTCTATTAGAGACGCTCTACGTGCTGGATAGCAGGAAGATACAAACCCACATGGATAAAAGACCAACTAGGAGAGATTCAAAGAAAACATCTGACCACTTTTGAGGTCTGAAAACATAGTGAGCTATCCCTTTAAGCTTGGTGAAGAAGAACAGTGTCTGGAGTGGAGAGTCCAGTCGATGTGATCCTCCTCTAGTGAAACGTCCCTTATTAAGAAATACAACTAAGGCTAGAGGATTCCCTTATACAACCAATCAATATAACACCTGTCTCCCACTAGTAGTCAGAGTACCATTCTTCCCTCCCTCCTTCCCTCTCTGTCTGTCTTTCCCTCAGAGTGCCACTCTCTCTCTCTGTCTGTCTGTCTTTCCCTCAGAGTACCATTCTTCCTCCATCCCTCCCTCCCTGTCTGTCTTTCCCTCAGAGTACCATTCTTCCTCCATCCCTCCCTCCCTGTCTGTCTTTCCCTCAGAGTGCCTCTGTCTGTCTGTCTGTCTGTCTGTCTGTCTGTCTGTCTGTCTGTCTGTCTGTCTGTCTGTCTGTCTGTCTGTCTGTCTGTCTGTCTGTCTGTCTGTCTGTCTGTCTGTCTGTCTGTCTGTCTGTCTGTCTGTCTGTCTGTCTGTCTGTCTGTCTGTCTGTCTGTCTGTCTGTCTGTTTCTTTCCCTCAGAGTACCACTGTCTCTCTCTTTCTCTCTCTTCTTGTCCTTGTATTCATGCTGATTCCCTCTCCATTTCCATTCACTCACTACTCTGGTGATATATTCAGTCAGCCAAACAGATTCTTCACTGTGAAAAATGCCAGGTGTTTTAATAAAACAATGTTAATCTCCCAGGAAAAACTAGCAACAGCTAGCTAGCAAAATGTCTATGAATGTTTCATGTATTTTTGGTATTTTGGTATTTTAACCTTTGTGTCATGATCGTGTCTGGTGGAGATAGACAAAATGATCACGCACACAATGGCGCACGTGCGGGCCGGTGTTGCAATGAGGTCCTGCACTCTCTGCCGAGGCCAGGACTGATCTGTCTGGGTAACTGGCCAATCTACTCCCCCCTGACCCACATGCACAAGTGGTGCAGCGGCCTGTTGATGTTGAAAGCTGAAACCTGAACTAAAGACCTTGGTTGAAAAGCTGTCAGTGTTTTCATATCCTTTTATCATATACTTTGAATCATGTGGTTCTGTTGGGCTACATTTCTGTGAGCGCTGCTGTCTGTCCCGGGATCCTGTCAGATTCCGTATAGGGGGAGAGACGCGAAAGCCCAGCTAGCCTAGCTCGCTCGGCGGTCAAAAATGGAGCCGCTATTGAACGAATCCAACGTTGCAGGAGCTGCATTTACTTTGCTTTGTTCCGGGACAATGTGGACTGTGTTGACTTTCAATGTAGCAACTGCTTGCTTGCGGAGGACTACAGCAAACCTACATAACCTACTGGGGAATCCACGCCCACCTACTTTTTATTTTTCTTCCACCCCAGTAGCCGGACCCCACTCTGGTCTGGTGGAAGTTTCGCCGGCTGGCCGGTGCTAGGCAGGGTTCCATCCCCGAAGGGGTCTCCGCCTTCCCTGGAGAATGGAGCTGATCTCGACCCAAACAACCAGCCATGGAGGTATGTCCCTCACCGTGGAAGTCGAAGAAGGCACCCGCCAGCAACGGGGGTCTCCGTGGAGACGTTGAGCCCGGAACTGACACAGACCAGAAACAGCTTTGCCGCCCTGGAACCAGAGGTTCTGGTGCCTTCGTTCGTGGTGGCTTCCCAATCAACATCGGATCCGGAGGTACCTGCATCTTCGTCCTCGGCTCTGTCTCTCTCTCTGGTGGCTTCTACCTTGGGTTCAGATCCTCGGAGCTCCCACCCACATCAGACTGCCTGCCGTGAGGCTGGCTGAGAGACTGGCCCATTCAACATCACCAGCTGTCATCATAGGCAGCTCTATGGTGATAAACATCTAGGTCCCCAAGGCAATAACCCTGTGCTACCCAGGAACAACAGTACAGGACATAACAAGGCTGCTTCTGACTGTTCTACCACAGATGCCAGGAACTAACACCATCGTAGTCCATGTCAAACGATATCAGGAGGGATAGATCGGAACATTTGAAAATGGATTTTAAAGAACTTATTTTAGCATTAAAAGACTCCAAAAAATGGCTAATAATTTCAGGTCCAGTACCATCGTTGGGCCGCGGGTGTGAAAGATTCAGCAGACTACTGGATTTACACATCTGGCTAAAAGACAACTGTAGCTCTGCTGGAGTCACTTTAACACCTTCTGGAAACAGAAGATACTCTACAGGAATGACGGAGTCCATCCATATCTTCTTGGCTCCTGGACTCTGTCCACGCATTTCAAGGCTGCGTTGAAACAATGACTGGTAAATGATACCAGCTCAGTTAATCCCTACCATTGTGACAATGAGTCGTCATAATGCTGCATCAAATGTACATGATCTTAGGGGCATTGGCAAACACAATGTAAGTACTTTAATGAATGTACCCCTAATTGCACCGAATACATCTGTTTATCCTACAGCTATTGTAAGCAGTAATCATGAGCCCCTATAAACCAGAGTTACACTGTTAGCACTGAGGCGGTGTGCAGAAGTAGGAAGACCACTTTATGCAGCTCAGCCTGCACTATCAGCGCCAATGTAAATAACATGAGTAAGTCTACATTTGATAAGCTTCCCAGTAAAGCCTTAAAAACAATCAAGCAACCCAGAAAAGTGCTAAAAATAGCCCATATTAACATATGTAGCCTAAGAAACAAGGTCCATGAAGTCAATAATTGCTTTGTAACAGATGACATCCATATTCTGACTATCTCTGAAACTCACTTAGATAATACCTTTGATAATATAGTGGTAGCAATACATGGTTATAACATCTACCGAAAATACAGAAATGCCAACAGACGCAGTGTTGCGGTCTATATTCAGAATAACATTCCTGTAAAGCTTAGAGATGATCTAATGTTAGATACTGTTGAAGTAATATGGCTACAGGTTCATCTGCCTCACCTAAAGCCCATTCTTGTGGGAAGCTGTTATAAGCCCACCAAGTGCTAACAGTCAGTATCTGGATAACATGTGTGAAATGCTTGATAATGTATGTGATATCAATAGAGAAGTATATTTTCTGGGTGATTTAAACATTGACTGGCTCTCATCAAGCTGCCCACTCAGGAACAACGTCAAACTGTAACCAGTGCCTGCAAACATGGATCAGGTTGTCGGTCAACCTACCAGGGTAGTTACAAACAGCACAGGAATGTATTGTATTGATTTACTAATGCTGCAGATATTTGCAGATATTTGCTTTAATGCAGTATCCAAATCCATAGGACGTAATGATCACAAAATAATAGCCATTTCTAGGAAAACCAAAGTTCCCATGGCTGGGCCTATTATAGCGGATAAGAGGTCATACAAGAAGTTTTGTAGTGATTCATATGTTGATGATGTAAAGAATATTTACTGGTCTGTGGTGTGTAATCAGGAGCAACCAGATGCTGCACTTGACACATTTATGAAACTACTTATTCCAGTTACTAATAAGCACACACCCATTTAAGAAAATTACTGCGAAAACTGTTAAATCCCCTTGGATTGATGAGGAATTAAATAATTGTATGGTTGAGAGGGACGAGGTAAAAGGTATGGCAATTAAGTCTGGCAACCCAACTGATTGGCAAACTTACTGCAAATTAAGAAATCATGTGACTATACTAAATAAAAAGAGACTACACTATCAAACAAAGATAAATTATGTAAAGAATGATAGTAGAAAGCTTTGGGGCACCTTAAATTAAATTTGGGGGGAAAAAAGCCAACTCGGCTCCTTCATTCATTGAATCAGATGGCTCATTCATCACAAATCCCACTGATATTACAAACTACTTTAATGACATTTTCATTGGCAAGATAAGCAAACTTAGGGATGACATGCCAGCAACAAAAGGTGACACTACACATTCAAGTATATTGGACCAAATTATGAAAAACAAGAATTTTACTTTTGAATTCCATAAAGTCAGTGTGAAAGAGGTGAAACAAATATTGTTGTCTATCAACAATGACAAGCCACCAGGGTCTGACAATCTGGATGGAAAATTCCTGAGGATAATAGCGGACAATATTGCCACATCTTCAATCTAAGCCTACTAGACAGCGTGTGCCCTCAGGCCTGGATGGAAGCTAAAGTCATTCCGCTACCCAAGAATAGTAAAGCCCCCTTTACTGGATCAAATAGCCAACCAATCAGCCTGTTACCAACCCTGAGTAAAGTTTTGGAAATAAATATGTTTGACGAGATACAATGCTATTTACAGTAAAAAAAATTGCAGACAGTATTTCATGCTTATAGGAAAGGACACTCAACAAGCACAGCACTTACACAAATGACTGATGATTGGCATAGAGAAATTGATGATAAAATGATTGTGGGGGCAGTCTTGTTAGACTTCAGTGCAGCTTTTGACATTATTGATCAGTCTGCTGCTGGAAAAGCTTATGTGTTATGGCTTTACACTTCCTGCTAAAATGTGGATAAAGAGTTACTTGTCTGACAGAACACAGAGGGTGTTCTTTAATGGAAGCCTCTCAAATATAATCCAGTTAAAATCATGAATTCCCCAGGGTAGCTGTTTAGGCCCCTTGCTTTTTTCAATTTATAATAACATACCACTGACTTTGAGTAAAGCCAGAATTTCTATGTATGCAGATGACTCAACACTATACACGTCAGCTACTACAGCAACTGAAATGACTGCAACACTCAACAAAACACTGCAGTTAGTTTCAGAGTGGGTGGCAAGGAATAAGTTAGCTCTAAATATTTATAAAACTAAAATCATTTTATTTGGAACAAAACACTCACTAAACCATAAACCTCAAACAAATCTTGTAATAAATAATGTGGAAATTGAGCAAGTTGAGACGACTAAACTGATTGGAGTAACACTAGATTGTAAACTGTCATGGTCAAAACATATTGATGCAGTAGTAGCTAAGATGGGGAGAAGTCTGTCCATAATAAAGCGATGCTCAGGCCCTAGTTTTGTCGCACCTTGACTACTGTTCAGTCCTGGCTCAAAGTAGAGGAGAGATTGACTTATTGGTATTTACATGTTGAAAGCACCGAGCTGTCTCTCTAAACTACTGGCACACAGCTCGGACACCCACGCATATCCCACAAGACATGCCACAAGAGGTCTCTTCACAATCCCCAAGTCCAGAACAGACTATAGGAGGAGCACAGTACTACATAGAGCCATGACTACATGTAACTCTATTCCACATCAAGGAATTGACACAAGCAGGAAAATTAGATTTTAAAAAACAGATTAAAAAAAAACCTTATGGAACAGCAGGGACTGGGAAGCAACACAAACATTGGCACAGACACATGCATCCACACACACACACACACATATATACGATAACATACACACTATATATACATATGGATTTAGTACTGTAGATATGTGGTAGTGGTGGAGTAGGGGCCTGAGGGCACACAGTGTGTTGTGAAATCTGTGAATGTATTGTAATGTTTTAAAATTGTATAAACTGGCTTAATTGCTGGACCCCAGGAAGAGTAGTTGCTGCTTGAAGAGTAGCTGCAATGGGGATCTGTAATAAATACAAATACAACTGGCCGTGATTGGGAGTCCCAAAGGGAGGCGCACAATTGGTCCAGAGTCGTCCGGGTTAGGGTTTAGGGTTTGGCTGGGGTAGGCCTTCATTGTAAGAAGAATTTGTTCTTAACTGAATCGCCTCGTTAAATAAAGAATAAATCAAATGAAAAATGCACACACCACGCACACATTCACTTACCAATCCAAACTAGGGGAGATGTTCTACAGTGGTCTGGCAATGGGTTAAACAGGAATTGTTCTCAGGCCCAGTGAGGGCTGGCTGACTGCTCAGTCACCCCATAGAGGGGACTCCTGTTCTGCCTAGAAGTGTTCTTTATCTTTAATACATGAAGGAGAAACATCAAGCCTGGAGAAGGCCTCTTTAGAAACACTATGGAATCAAGACACTTTAGTCAGTTACCCCCACCCACATAATGATCCGCACCCATGCACCTGCACACACACACACACACACACACACACACACACACACACACACACACACACACACACACACACACACACACACACACACACACACACACACACACACACACACACACACACACACACACACACACACACACACACACACACACACACACACACACACACACAGCACATCTTACAATTTACTGATCTATACTTAGCACTTCTCAGAAGTGTACATCTTACAATTTACTGAGTAAATTGTAAGATGTGCATTGTGTGTGTGTGTGTGTGTGCTGGTGCATGCGTGTGGATCATTATGTGGGTGGGGGTAACACCCTGGGGATTGAACATGGGTTGTCTGCAACATCAAGACCAAATTAGAACTTTGAACACAGGTCTAGGTGTCTCTGTGAGTCCTCATGCCTCAAACAAGCAGATAGACATCAATAGTGTAATCCAGGCCACGGCACCGATGTAACTAAGGTGTCAAACAACATCCACTAGTTTGTAAGTTTGCTCGTTCAGTGACCCATCTCTGCTGCTTGTGCATTTGTATGTATGTAAGACACGGAGGATTTACATCGGGGTAGTTCATAGCATCTGTATACCCACATACCATCTAGAGTGTAATGTGCATCCCTGTCTGGAAAGAACACTACATGTGTTTCGGTTGCAAATGTTGATGACAACAGCTCTGTTTGCTTCACAGTGCAATTGAATTGTTCCCCGGCTGTACAGAAAAACACTTTACTTGAAGCACCATTTGATGTGTTCTATTGCCTTTTCCTAATGCCAGAGCTGGAATAGAGCATTATAAACTGTAAGAAAGTATTAATGTGATGATGTAGATAATATTCACAATATCAAAGCCTTCGTTAAAACGCTATAGATGGCTGCATCTACAATGTTAAAATAGAAAGACTCAAACCACCCTCATTCTGCAGTGAAACCATGAAAAGCAGCACGCCTAAGCTGAGCTCTGGTGTTTGGAGGACGTTTGACTGTAAACCCAATAGAAGTGTTCTGATACACGGAACGGATTTCAAAACAGAATGCAAGTCATCTGACACACCCAAAGTTGTTCTTCAATGTAAATATTGGTGTTTTTAAGAGTCTTGTGAATACCTTTGTGGGTGTTTCAGTGCATGTAAATGGAAGCATCAAAACACAAAAAGCATATGTTGGCAGACTGTGTTTCTCATATAATCAAATGGTTTTGAAATGCCAATGATTTATAGCGTAAATATTGATTGATGAGGATTTTCAGACAATATTTGAATGAAGATTTTAAAGAAAACTGGAAATGAATACATTTCCTAGGGCACTAATTATTGGCTACAGTCGCCAGGCCCATTGTGAGATTATAAATGATGTTACAATCTAAATGTTTAGGGATATTTAAATTATAGCAGGGGTAACATGAGGAAACATGTATAAAGTGCATCTTCATGTGAGAAGGTTGATGTGAACTCAGGCCTCCTGCTTGTCAAAACACTTCCTTAGACCACTCAGCCAGTCTGCAGGACTAAGGATGATACAGAGAGAAGGTTGGAGATGCAACAGCTGCGTTGGAATGAGATCAATTTGGTTGATAGTTCTGATGGGTCAGGAGGCTGAGGGTCAAGGACCTGAATGATCTGTAGTGGAAAGAGAGACCATGTTACTGGAAGCAGTGGTGCTTCTAGAGGGTGAAGGGAGGGAACCAGAATAATGATGTGTCAGAGTTTAAAGTTGTGATGGTGTTTGATGTGAACACAGGGCGGCATTTACACCCTATCTGATTAACCAATGACGTAAATAGGTGAAGTAAAACTAGCCCAGTTCATTGGAAATGTTAAACTGCTAACATTCTGTGCTAGCCATGCTCAGCAGGGGAAGATTCTGATAATGGAAACTCAAGAAGAAGAAAATCAAAAGCCATGTCCCTGGAGCTTAAGCCGAGTTGAGGGAAGACATTTCTGGAGCCCCACTAGCTATGTTCATAGATGATATTATAGAAAATGTGAAGGGAGGCAGAGTGATTGAGGCCAAAAGGTTGATCAACAGGAAAGAGGGTCAAAGAAATGAAAGCTTATCAGTGTTAATGAGGTTTGAGGTTTTGCCTAAAAAGTACAGATTTCCTGAATGATCTGCGGTGGAAAGTAGATTTCCTTAGTTTCAATGTCCCAGAATGTGTCCCATCCCCATTTTAAATGACAGAGAATGGGACATGTAGCTGCTCAGTGTAAAGGAAAGAAAAGATGTGCAAAGTGTGGAGGGGAACATGATTATGGTGAATGTGGGAGCAATGTGAAGGCTAAGTGTTGGAATTGTGGGGGGGCACACAGTGCAGCATTTGTTGGATGACAGGTACAGAGAGATGCTAGAGAGGCCCTGAGATATACAGTCAATCATGATGAATCATATGCAGAGGCTGTAAGACAGATTGGTGGAACTACTAGGCAGACTGATAGAGCTACTATGGCTGCTCCAATAGTAAGTTACTGTCAGAACCGGTGCTTCTACGAATACTGACATGCTTTCGCTGCCTGTTCAAAAATCTTGCTCACAAAAATGTGTCGTGTCAAAGGACACTGATAGTAAAAAATATTGACTTCATAGTTTTCATCGGAAAGATTATGAACACGACTCAGAGTTTGGAAAGCAGAAATGCCAGGTTGAAGATTATTGAGGATAAGGCAACAGATTCATTAGGGGTACAGTGTCCTGTCTTCCCAGGCTGCTGGCCTGGAGTAGAATCAGATGGGGCAAGAGTAGTGGAATAGTGGTGTGGTTTTAACGGGTGCAGGGTTACTTGGTTAGGGCAATTTCTTCACAGAGTGTAATGAATTCATACTACAGAAAAGTAGGCTGATACACAGCCAATACTGATGGCGGCCTGCACCTATAACATTTGTTTACAGACCGCCATAATACCAAAGAAGAAGAAGGAGACAGGTGAGAACACACTAAAAGCTCAGGTGAAACTCTCCAAAACAATCCAAGAAAGTATGCATCAATGACAATATGACTATGAAATGTTATTACATTTTGAAGAAGGAAACAGAAAAGGAATTCACTCAACATGAACATTTGTTTTGCGTAGCATTTCGGCTGCTAATGGTCGCTGTATGGTTATGCTTGGTGCATTGATCAGTTTTCTCGATGCTACATGTAGTTGTTAATTGACACAATGTCATTGTTGGCACCTTTCACACACTTGTTTTTTTATGCAAATTAAGGCATGTCTTTTTTACGCTTTTATGCAAATTAAGGCATATTTTTTTTGTTAATACTGCTGGTTTATTTGCCTACTAGCTTTATATATTGTTCAAAGCTCCACCACATGCTATATGCTACACTAAATAGCCACTGCTAATTCAGCCTGCTTTAGCTCAGGCTTACCACGCCACATGATTTATTGCATCCAGCTATTTATACCCATTTATACTTATTCCACATGTCGTTGTGTTACAGCCTGAATTCAAAATGGATTAAATAAGTCTCATCCATCTATACACAATAACCCATAATGACAAAGTGAAAACATGTTTTTAGAAATTGCTGCACATTTTTTGAAAATGAAACACATAAGTATTCAGACACTTTGCTATGACACTCCAAACTGAGCAGAAACTAGACCATGAAGTCTGCTGAGATAGAATTGTGATGAGGTATATATCTGGGGAAGGGTGTAAAACTATTTCTAGAGTGATGAAAGTTTCCAAAAACTCAGTGGTCTCCATCATTAGGAAATGTAAAAAATGTGAAACTACCCAGACTCTGCCTAGAGCTGGCCCTCCTGAGCAACCGGGCAAGAAGGACCTCAGTCAGGGAGGTGACCAAGAACTTGATTACCACTCTGACAGATCAACAGAGTTCCTTGGCTGTGATGGGAGAACCTGCCAGAAGGACAACCGTCTCAACAGCACTTCACCAATCTGGGCTTTATGGGAGAGTGGCCAGACGGAAACCACTCCTGAGAAAAAGGCACATGACAGCACACCTGGAATTCTCAAAAATGGCTTTGAAAGAATGAGAGCATTTGGCAAAAATATCCTCTGTCTGATGAGTCAAAAATGTGACTAATTGGCCTGAATGCAAAGCAGTATGTCTGGAGAAAACCAGACGCAGCTCATCAGTCGTCTACCACCATCCCTACCGTGAAGCAGGACCATGCTATGGGGATGCTTTTTAGTGGCAGAGATTGGGAGACTGATAGAGGGAATAATGAATAGAGCCAAATACAGGCAAATTCTTGAGAACCTGCTTCAAAGTACAAATTATCTTTGACTGGGGAGGCGAGGATTTACATACCAACGGGACAATGACCCCAAGCATACAGCCAAAGAAATGCTGGAATGGCTTCAGAACAAGAAGATGAAAGTCCTTGAGTGGCCCAGCCAAAGCTCAGACTTGAATCCCATTGAAAATCTCTGGTAAGACTTGAAGACTGCTGTTCATCATCTAACTTAACTGAGCTTGAGGAAATCTGCAAGGAATATTGGGAGAAAATCCCCAAATCCAAATTCACAAAGCTGATACAGACATCCCCAGGACAACTCAAAGCTGATACAGACATCCCCAGGACAACTCAAAGCTGATAGAGACATCCCCAGGAAGACACAAAGCTGTAATCGCCGCTAAAAGTGCTATAAAGTATTGACTCAGGGGTGTGAATACTTAAATACGTGTTATATATTTCTGTATTTCATTTTCAATAAATGTGCAAAAGAAAACATTTTCTGAAGGCTCTGTATATGCATATTGCTATTGATAAGTTTAAAAAATGTATATTTCTATTGCAATTTATTAATATTAAGGCAGTTAATAACTGAATTATGCATTGATGTACTATCTTTATGGCTTGCTATTATTTGCTATTTCTGTCTCCCTGCAGAAAAATATACACAGTCAAAAGTTTGGACAAACCTACCTACTATTTTCTACATTGTAGAATAATAGTAAAGACATCAAAACTATGAAATAACACATATGGAATCATGTAGTAAACAAAAAAGTGTAAAACAAATCGAAATATATTTGAGATTTGAGATTCTTGGCATACTCTCAATCACACTCTTGGCATACTCTCAACCAGCTTCACCTTGAATGCTTTTCCAACAGTCTTGAAGGAGTTCCCACATATGCTGAGCACCTGTTGGCTGTTTTCCTGTTACTCTGCGGTCCAACTCATCCCAAACCATCCCAATTGGGTTCAGGTCATCTGATGCAGCACTCCATCACTCTCCTTATTGGTCAAATAGCCCTTACACAGCCTGGATGTGTGTTGGGTCATTGTCCTGTTAAAAAACAGGACAAGCGCAAACCAGATGGGATGGCGTATCGCTGCAGAATGCTGTGGTAGCCATGCTGGTTAAGTGTGCCTTGAATTCTAAATAAATCACAGACAGTGTCACCAGCAAAGCATCCCCACACCATCACACCTCCTCCTCCTCCATGCTTCACAGTGGGAACCATATATGAGGAGATCATCCGTTCACGTACTCTGCATCTCAAAAAGACACAGCGGTTGGAACCAAAAATCTGACATTTCATTTCTCGTGTTTCTTGGCCCAAGCAAGTCTCTTCTTATTATTAGTGTTGTTTAGTTGTGGTTTCTTTGCAGGAATTCCACCATGAAGGCCTGATTCACGCAGTCTCCTCTGAACAGTTGATGTTGACATGTGTCTGTCACTTGAACTCTGTGAAGAATTTATTTGGGCAGCAATTTCTGAGGCTGGTAACTCTAATGAACTTATCCTCTGCAGCAGAGGTAACTGTGGGTCTTCCTTTCCTGTGGCCGCCCTCGTGAGAGCCAGTTTCATCCCAGCGCTTGATGGTTTTTGTGACTGCACTTCAAGAAACTTTAGAAGTTCTTGAAATGTTCCGGATTGACTGACCATCATGTCTGAAAGTAATGAGGGTCTGTCGTTTCTCTTTGCTTATTTGAGCTGTTCTTGCTATAATATGGACTTAGTCTTTTACCAAATAGGGCTATCTTCCGTATACCACCCCTACCTTGTCACAACACAACTTATTGGCTAAAACACAAGGAAAGAAATTCCACAAATTAACTTTTAACTAGGCACACCTGTTAATTGAAATGCATTCCAGGTGACTGCCTCATGAAGCTAGTTGAGAGAATGCAAAGAGTGTGCAAAGCTGTCATCAAGGCAAAGCGTGGCTACTTTGAAGAATCTCAAAAGTAAAATATACTTTGATTTGTTTAACACTTTTTTGGTTACTACATGATTCCATAAGTGTTATTTCACAGTTGTTGTCTTCACTATTATTCTACAATGTAGAAAATAGTAAAAATAAAGAAAAACCCTTGAATGAGTAGGTGTGTCCAAACTTTTGACTCGTACTGTATACACAGTGCAAATGAAAATATTTAGACCCCTTGACTTTTTCTACATTTTGTTACATTAGAGCCTTATTCTAAAATGTATTCAATAGTTTTTTCCCCCTCATCTACACACAATACCCAATAATGACAAAGCCTAAACAGGTTTATAGATTTCTTTGCAAATGTATTAAAAATAAAAAAACAGATACCTTATTTACATCACCAACCGCCTGTGCCTCTATTGTGGAGTTGCTGGACATTTCGGAGTAAAAGCCAAACTCATCTCTGTTATTCAGACACTTTGCTATGAGACTCGAAATTGAACTCAGGTGCATCCTGTTTCCATTGATCATCCATGAGATGTTTCTACAACTTGATTGGATTCCACCTGTGGTAAATTAAATTGATTGGACATGATTTGGAAAGGCACACACCTGTCTATTTAAGGTCCCACAGTTGACAGTGCATGTCAGAGCAAAAATCAAGCCACGAGGTCAAAGGAATTGTCCATAGAGCTCCGATACAGGATTGTGTCGAGGCACAGATCTGGGGAAGGGTACCAAAACATTTCTGCAGCATTGAAGGCCCCTAAGAACACAGTAGCCACCATCATTCTTAAATGGAAGAAGTTTGGAACCACCAACACTCTTCCTAGAGCTGGCCGCCCAGACAAACTGAGCAATCGGGGGAGAAGGGCCTTAGACAGGGGAGTTGACCAAGAACCCGATGGTCACTGACAGAACTCCAGAGTTCCTCTGTGGATATGGGAGAACCTTCCAGAAGGACAATCATCTCTACAGCACTCCACCAATACAGCTTTTATGATAGAGTGGCCAGACAGAAGCCACTCCTCAGTAGAAGGCACATGACAGCCACTTGGAGTCTGCCAAAGGGCCCCTAAAGGACTCTCAAACCATGAGAACAAGATTCTCTTGCCTGATGAAACCAAGATTGAATTATTTCGCCGGAATGCCAAGTGCCACGTCTGGAGGAAACCTGGCACCATCCCTACAGTAAAGCATGGTGGTGGCAGCATCATGCTGTGGATATTTTTTGCAGCGGCGGGGACTGGGAGACTAGTCAGGATTGAGGGAAAGATGAACGGAGCAAAGTACAGGGAGATCCTTGATAAAAAATACTTCTACAGAGAGCTCTGGACCTCAGACTGGGACGTGGATCACCTACCAACAGGACAATGATCCTAAGCACACAGCCAAGACAATGCAGGAGTGGCTATAGGACAAGTCTGTAAATGTATTTGAGTGGCCCAGCTCGAGTCCGGACTAGAACCTGATCGAATATCTCTGGATAGACCTGAAAATAGCTGTGCAGCGAAGCTCCCCATCCAACCTGACAGAACTTGAGAGGATCTGCTGAGAAACTCCCCAAACACAGGTGTGCCAAGCTTGTAGCGTCATACCCAAGAAGATTTGAGGCTGTAATAGCTGCCAAAGGCTCTTCAACAAAGTACTGAGTAAAGGGTCTGAATACTTACTGTATGTAAATGTAATATTTTGTTGTTATGGGGTATTGTGTAGATTGATAAGGGGGAAAAAAATACTTAACAAAATGTGGAAAAAGTCAAAGGGTCTGAATATTTTCCGAATGCACTGTATCAAGACTATAACTGTAAGGGCACAAGGTAGAGACCCAAATGCAGACACCAAAAGGGGTAGGCAAAAGAGAGGTCGGGGACAGGCAAGAGTTCATAAACCAGGTCAGAGTCCAAACAGTACCAGTGGATAGATAGGCTTGAGGTCACGACAGGCAGGGGTTCAGTGAACAGGTCCGAGTCCAAACGGCACAGGGGGATAGGCAGGCTCGAGGTCAGGACAGACAGAGAGGTCAGGCAGGCTCGAGGTCAGAGCAGGCAGAGTGGTCAGGCAGGCTCAAGGTCAGAGACTGGGAAAAATAGGAGCTCGGAGAAACGCTGGTTTACTTGGCAAAACAAGACAAAATGGCACAGAGAGACAGGAAACACAGGGATAAATACACAGGGGACTAATGGGGAAAACAGGAGACACCTGGAGGTGGGTGGAGATAATCACCGAGACAGGTGAAACAGATCAGGACATGACAATAACTACCAATTGGATATCATGAAATTGAGGCGAAAAGGGGTAAAAAGTACAACAAAAAATCTCATTTGATGCACTCTGGACATGCTTTGGTAGCACCCAACTGTCTAACTACTATCAGTTCATAATGGCCTGGTACTCAGGGCTCTATTGTCCCTCTAACCACTCTGGACATGCTTTGGTAGCACCCAACTGTCTAACTACTATCAGTTCATAATGGCCTGGTACTCAGGGCTCTATTGTCCCTCTAACCACTCTGGACATGCTTTGGTAGTACCCAACTGTCTAACTACTATCAGTTCATAATGGCCTGGTACTCAGGGCTCTATTGTCCCTCTAACCACTCTCTGGACATGCTTTGGTCAGGGCTCTATTGTCCCCAACTGTCTAACTACTATCAGTTCATAATGGCCTGGTACTCAGGGCTCTATTGTCCCTCTAACCACTCTGGACATGCTTTGGTAGTACCCAACTGTCTAACTACTATCAGTTCATAATGGCCTGGTACTCAGGGCTCTATTGTCCCTCTAACCACTCTGGACATGCTTTGGTAGTACCCAACTGTCTAACTACTATCAGTTCATAATAGCCTGGTACTCAGGGCTCTATTGTCCCTGTAACCACTCTGGACATGCTTTGGTAGTACCCAACTGTCTAACTACTATCAGTTCATAATGGCCTGGTACTCAGGGCTCTATTGTCCCTCTAACCACTCTGGACATGCTTTGGTAGTACCCAACTGTCTAACTACTATCAGTTCATACTGGCCTGGTACTCAGGGCTCTATTGTCCCTCTAACCACTCTGGACATGCTTTGGTAGTACCCAACTGTCTAACTACTATCAGTTCATAATGGCCTGGTACTCAGGGCTCTATTGTCCCTCTAACCACTCTGGACATGCGTTGGTAGTACCCAACTGTCTAACTACTATCAGTTCATACTGGCCTGGTACTCAGGGCTCTATTGTCCCTCTAACCACTCTGACATCAATGTAAATGCTTTCGAAAATCACATCCAACACTTATCAAGAAAACAGTAGGCCTATCATACTTTTAAAACTCACCTCACTGTGATGATCAATTTGAAGAAAGAGGTTCAACAGCGAGTTGAAACAGTGTAAATGATTAATTTCAATTCCCCCATATGCATATTAGCGCTTATGCATATGCTAGGCTTATGAGCCCAAGCCCCCCACCAAAGAAAACATCATTAAAATGTTGATTGTGCCATTATACAATACGAAGCCTACCACATATTATGCATGGAAAAAACATCAAACATAACTGATTTAAAATGTATTTGATACATAGTTGGTCTAGTCTGTGAGTGTGGACTGTATTATTATGCTTACTGGATGGACTGGTTACCTTACGCTCCAAAATGTCTATCCATGAGTCTGGGACAGAACGTATAGCCCTTGGCGATGCTGCTGGTTCATTGATTGTGCAGGGCGGCTTACAGTTGGCCTACAATTAGTGAATTTGTATTTGATTTTGATTAGCCTAGTAACATTACCTTTAGCTATACAGCATATCTCGCCACCATGCGTTTCCATCTCCTCTCTCCTTTATTCATTTCTCAAGCGCGCAGACGGGCTCTCAACAGTTTCGTGAAATTTGTTTAGTTGTGAAAACATGTTACTATCGATGTTCCCGAACTGATTTCACTTGGTTTTCCAAATGAAGCACTTGCTAGCTGCAGGATCAAGGTTGGAGAGCTCATGGCATACAGAGTTTGGGCGGAATATCCCCTGGCAGGCAGCGAAAAAAATGCTCCTCAAACAGTGGTTGATGCGTGGAGTGAAACAAGGGTTCTTATATTTATTTCTCAGCTGCTCATATTAAGCACATGCTCCGCTATAAAACCGAAGTCGCCTACAAAACTGACTGGCGGGAAAGCACGCGGCCTCCATTCACTATTCGAGTACATACAGATGACATGTCTTTTGTCCCCTGCATATTTGATAATGGGACATTCTAAATCGAAACAAATTGTACATATTAGTAAAGGCAAGCAGTAGCGGTGCGTGCGTAAAATCACTGGGGAAGCCAAAAAGCCACATTATATGATGTGATGTGATAGTTGCGTTGTTTGCTCAATAGCCTGTTAATTAATATGTTAGCAACGGTGATATATAGGCCTAAAGGCAGAGACAATAAGAAGTCATAGTGGCAGAATAAATTCAACCACACATGTGTTTTATTAAAAAAACCACTGAAGACAAGATTACATTGAGAACAGTCTGATGGGTGAAAATATGATCACTTGATGAGAGAACAGCTGCGCAGCCTGAGGCAAGGAACAGAGCAAGTCTTTTTTGCTACTTTCTCAAATCATCAATACCCTATAGTCTCTTCATGCAGCCCATGTCTGTTCTGATTTCTAAGACATTCTAAGGTTTGTATCATTCACAACTAAGGTTGACAAATAACTAAATCTAGCATATAGGACTTGTTTAAAATAATAACTTTTACGCTCAACATAGCCACTTCACATGCGCAGTCAGGGGTTAAATTATATATATATATATTACCTTTATTTAACCAGGCAAGTCAGTTAAGAACACATTCTTATTTTCAATGACGGCCTGGGAACAGTGGGTTAACTGCCTGTTCAGGGGCAGAACGACAGATTTGTACCTTGTCAGCTCGGGGGTTTGAACTCACAACCTTCTGGTTACTAGTCCAATGCTCTAACCACTAGGCTACGCTAAAATTTAATAATGGCACTGGACGTATAAGTTTTTCTTGAACAAGCCCACAGCCAATGTGTCATGCCCTGACCATAGAGAGCCTTTTTATTTCTCTATTTGGTTAGGTCAGGGTGTGATTTGGGTGGGCATTCTAGTTTTCTATTTCTTTGTTGGCCGGGTAGGGTTCCCAATCAGAGGCAGCTGTCTATCGTTGTCTCTGATTGGGAATCATACTTAGGCAGCCTGTTTTCCACCCTAGTTTGTGGGATCTTGTCTTTGGATAGTTGCTGTTTAGCGCTACAGAGCTTTACGTTTGTTTACATTTGGTTGTTTTTTTTGGTGTTCATTTAATAAAGTACGATGAACACTTTCCACGCTGCGCTTTGGTCTCACTCGTTCAACGACGGACGTAACACTATGACATGGAGCATAGCCATATAACTAACATACAGTAGGCCAACTCATATTCTGTTCTTCTGAAATACATTTCTTCATTACATTTATTCATATCATAATGTTTCTTTAGACCTGACTAAAAGATATAATGGATTTATTTTGATGGTGTATATTAATTACATTTATTTTTTGTACTTTTTAAAATGTAGATGTTTCACGCATCAGCACCAGCAGTTTATATGTGTGGAGGCCTGGAGATGCTCAACATGTTTATATTAAATAACAGCCAATTAGCATGAGACCAGCAGTCTTTTGCATGAAAATAACCGGCTGACAATATTTCATGACCGCCACAGCCCTAAATATCATAAAGACCTTACAGATCTTTGAAGTGTTTTCATCAGTATAAAAATGTGAAAGACCTGTTAATGTTTTGTTGTCATTTGATAATTTGCAAAGAAAAGATAAAGCCCTTGAAACTTAAAATTCATTTCTTGATAAAGAAATTAGTTATAGTTATTGTACGGTATTAATTTTAATACCTATTTTCTCACATCCTTTGTTATAGCATAAGTGTACATTGGACCATTTTAAGTTACCAATGAGGAGTTTATCAGCACACCATATAGGAGCAGGGAATATACAAAAAGAGGGATTCCCATTTACAGTATTTCAACTAAAGGTCGACCGATTAATCGGAATGGCCTATTAATTAGGGACGATTTCAAGTTTTCATAACAACCGGAAATCTGTATTTTTGGGCGCGGATTTGCCCATTTGTTTTATTTTTTATAACTATATTTAACTAGGCAAGTCAGTTAGAAACACATTCTTATTTTCAATGACGCCCTAGGAACGGTGGGTTAACTGCCTTGTTCAGGGGCAGAACGACAGATTTTCACCTTGTCAGCTCGGGGGATCCAATCTTGCAACGTCACAGTTAACTAGTCCAACGCAATAACGACCTGCCTCTCTCTCGTTGCACTCCACAAGGAGACTGCCTGTTACACGAAAGCAGTAAGCCAAGGTAAGTTGCTAGCTAGCATTAAACTTATCTTGTAAAAAACAATCAATCATAATCACTAGTTAACTACACATGGTTGATGATATTACTAGATGTTATCTAGCGTGTCCTGTGTTGCATATAATCTGACTGAGCATACAAGTATCTAAGTATCTGACTGAGCGGTAGACAGAAGCAGGCGTGTAAACATTCATTCAAACAGCACTTTCGTGCGTTTTGCCAACAGATCTTCGTTGTGTGTCAAGCATTGCGCTGTTTATGACTTCAAGCCTATCAACTCCCGAGATGAGGCTGGTGTAAACGAAGTGAAATGGCTAGCTAGTTAGTGTGCGCTAATAGCGATTGAAACGTCACTCGCTCTGAGCCTTGCAGTGGTTGTTTCCCTTGCTTTGCATGGGTAACGCTGCTTCGATGGTGGCTGTTGTTGTTGTGTTGCTTCGATGGTGGCTGTGGTTGTTGTGTTGCTGGTTCGAGCCCAGGGAGGAACGAGGAGAGGGATGAAAGCTATACTGTTACACTGGCAATACTAAAGTGCCTATAAGAACATCCAATAGTCAAAGGTTAATGAAATAGAAATGGTATAGAGGGAAATAGTCCTATAATTCCTATAATAACTACAACCTAAAACTTCTTACCTGGGAATATTGAAGACTCATGTTAAAAGGAACCACCAGCTTTCATATGTTCTCATGTTCTGAGCAAGGAACTGAAACGTTAGCTTTCTTACATAGCACATATTGCACTTTTACTTTCTTCTCCAACACATTGTTTTTGCATTATTTAAACCAAATTGAACATGTTTCATTATTTACTTGAGGCTAAATTGATTTTATTTATGTATTATATTAAGTTAAAATAAGTGTTCAATAATCGTATCGGTATCGGCGTTGAAAAATCATAATTTAAACTCCAGAAAAAGGGATCTATACAGTATTTAAACTCTAGAAGAAGGGATCTATACAGTATTTAAACTCCAGAAGAAGGGATCTATACAGTATTTAAACTCTAGAAAAAGGGATCTATACAGTATTTAAACTCTAGAAAAAGGGATCTATACAGTATTTAAACTCTAGAAGAAGGGATCTATACAGTATTTTCAAACTCCAGAAGAAGGGATCTATACAGTATTTAAACTCTAGAAGAAGGGATCTATACAGTATTCAAACTCCAGAAGAAGGGATCTATACAGTATTTAAACTCCAGAAGAAGGGATCTATACAGTATTTAAACTCCAGAATAGAAGGGATCTATACAGTATTTAAACTCTAGAAGAAGGGATCTATACAGTATTCAAACTCCAGAAGAAGGGATCTATACAGTATTTAAACTATAGAAGAAGGGATCTGTACAGTATTTAAACTCCAGAAGAAGGGATCTATACAGTATTTAAACTCTAGAAGAAGGGATCTGGAAAGGCACACAACTGTGTGTATATAAAGTCCCACAGTTGACAGTGCATGTCAGAGTAAAAATATTTAAAGTATTTAAACTAATAATAATAATAATATATGCCATTTAGCAGACGCTTTTATCCAAAGCGACTTACAGTCATGTGTGCATACATTCTACGTCTAGAAGAAGGGATCTATACAGTATTTAAACTCCAGAAGAAGGGATCTATACAGTATTTAAACTCTAGAAGAAGGGATCTATACAGTATTTAAACTGTAGAAGAAGGGATCTATAAGTGGTTAAGTGGTGTTACAATACACCATGTCATGCCTCAGAACACCTTAGGTTGAATGTTTCAGTGCACCTTAAATCTGTCTCATAACCCCTTACACACACGTGCTTCAAAACTCCAGGTTTCCTCTCTTTAAAGTTGGTGTCAGTGAAGTTGCCACTAGTTTGTGTTACAAAACACTGCATTTTAACAGTGTATATAGTGTTATGAACATTCATATCATAACACAACCTAAGCAGGTTCTTCACACACACATGCGCGCGCACACACACACACACACACACACACACACACACACACACACACACACACACACACACACACACACACACACACACACACACACACACACACACACACACACACACACACACACACACACACACACACACACACACACACACACACACACACACTGAGACAGCATGAATGTGAATGGCTGGGAATCCATTTTCTCCTCCAGTTGATGACTATAAATATGTAGAATTTGTCCACTCTGTTCTGAAAGGGAGAGCCAGTCCACCCTCCACACCCTCTTCAACCCTGTCTAATAAACACAGCATCATCTCTTCAGGAACAAGATGTGCATCAAATGGGGATGGGCTGAATCAAACCCGGACAGATTGATAGGGTCATGACTTTATCATAACATCCTGATCTGCACCGCTCTCCGCTGCTGTCCATCACACCAACGGTGTGCTTCAGAATTGACAGGATCGCCACTAACCGGGGCATCTATCTATCTATTCGTAAATAATCTGCAAATTGTTAAATAGCCTACGACACCTGTTCAGAACTTCAACGCGCAATTCCCAAAGGACATAAACAAGTTCCTCACATCGCTGACCCATTGGCTCCAGTCCTTTACTGAGTATGAATTATTGATCAGACAGGTGGAAAATACGGCCCCTCTGGCGTCTCTCGAAGTGGTATGTCACATCACTGACAGAACGCAAAAAGTGATGAAAGTGTAGACCACCAAATAAACCGTTTTCAACCGGTAAAATATTATTCCTAATTATACTCACTCAGCCTCGCAGGTGAACCGGAGGAGCGATGTTGCCCGGCATTCCGGTCTCTCTCTCTCTCTGCAAGCTTTTCAAATGAGTTCTCTTGGGACAGCGCACGCCTTGGCTTTTGCAAGCATTCTCTGCAAAGATCCGCCCTCCTCACTCCCTCACAACCATCCCTCAATTTTCTGCGATATAAAACGCGAAATCAGCATAGCACTGTGCAAAACTGTAGTTTTCTGTTTCTGGAGCAGAAGTAGCGGCTTCTGTTTCTATTTTAGAGGATGCCTCTCGCGCTACCAGGGGCTCATCTCTCGGTTTCCTTTCCTGTCCATCTGTGCTCGCGATTGCTCTGGACCATGTGATGGAGGCAGGAGGTAGGAGGCAGGCGCCCTACCCATTCCCTGACGCGACCTCCTCCACATAGCTCCCCCCAATGGACAGCCTAAGAAATAATAAAAAGAGGTCTAAATAAATCATATTGAGGATATGGGGACACGCACAGTATTTCTTGCGAGATGATAATGATCTAAATATAAATTATTCATAATAATAACCTCTGTATTTATTCCTCATCAAGTCTAGAATATTCTCATTGTAAAACATTGGAGCCATGCCACATAAGAGAGGCCACTGCTGCCTGGGCTATATAATACATACATAGTGCATGAGCTTGGGTCTAAGTAAGGAAACGATTCATTCACATTGCATGTAGCCCACAGCAAGTTTCTGGTAGCTTCCCTTTTTCCATTTATACTGGGCTTTATGGGGAATGTCCAGTGTGAGAGAAGGAGTGAGTGAAAAAGAGAGGGGGGGAGACCGAGAGAGAGGGAGGAAGAGACAGAGAGAGAGAGAGGGGGAGACCGAGAGAGAGAGGAGGAAGAGACAGAGAGAGAGAGAGAGAGAGAGAGAGACAGAGAGAGAAGAGAGAGAGAGAGAGGGAGGAAGAGACAGAGAGAGAGGGAGGAAGAGAGACAGAGAGAGAGAGAGGGAGGAAGAGACAGAGAGAGAGAGGGAGGAAGAGACAGAGAGAGAGGGAGGAAGAGACAGAGAGAGAGAGGGAGGAAGAGACAGAGAGAGAGGGAGGAAGAGACAGAGAGAGAGAGGGGGAGACAGAGAGAGAGAGGGGGAGAGAGAGAGAGAGAGAGAGGAAGAGACAGAGAGAGAGAGAGAGAGGGAGGAAGACAGAGACAGAGAGAGAGAGAGACAGAGGGAGGGCCGAGAGAGAGAGAGGAAGAGACAGAGAGAGAGAGGGGGAGACCGAGAGAGAGAGAGGAAGAGACAGAGAGAGAGAGAGGGGGAGGCAGAGAGAGAGGGAGGGAGAGAGAGAGGAGAGGAAGAGACAGAGAGAGAGAGAGAGAGAGGGAGGAAGAGACAGAGAGAGAGGGAGGAGAGAGACAGAGAGAGAGGGAGGAAGAGACAGAGAGAGAGAGGGGAGACCAGAGAGAGAGGGAGGAAGAGACAGAGAGAGAGGGGGAGACCGAGAGAGAGAGAGGAAGAGAGAGAGAGAGAGAGAGAGAGAGAGAGGGAGGAAGAGACAGAGAGAGAGGGAGGAAGAGACAGAGAGAGGAAGAGGAGAGAGAGGAAGAGACAGAGAGAGAGAGGAGGAAGAGACAGAGAGAGAGAGGGAGGAAGAGACAGAGAGAGAGGGGGAAGAGACAGAGAGAGAGAGAGGGGAGAGAGAGAGAGGGAGGAAGAGAGAGAGAGAGAGAGAGAGAGAGGGAGGAAGAGACAGAAAGAGAGAGAGAGAGAGAGAGAGAGAGAGAGAGAGAGAGAGAGAGAGAGAGAGAGAGAGAGAGAGAGAGAGAGAGAGAGAGAGAGAGAGAGAGAGAGAGAGAGAGGAAGAGACAGAGAGGAAGAGACAGAGAGGAAGAGACAGAGAGGAAGAGACAGAGAGACAGAGAGAGGAAGAGACAGAGAGAGAGAGAGAGAGGGAGGAAGAGACAGAGAGACAGAGAGAGGAAGAGACAGAAAGAGAGAGAGAGAGGGAGGAAGAGACAGAGAGACAGAGAGTAGCTCTGTTTAACCAGATATCTAACAGAACAGAGTAGGGAGAGTATTGCACGCTGTCCTAGATGGAAACCAAATCATTCAAGCATGCATCAACATACACAAATATACACACAATTAAGCTAAATATAACTGCTGATTGGCAAAACAGTGATGTATAGGGGCAGTTGGAAATACCCTGATGGATCAAGACTGCTAAGACATGGGTGGTGTATATGTTGCTCTTTACGTTTGGATGGGCTTGCACTCACATGATGAATTGGTTGTCATTGTCACTGATGTTTTCATGCATGTTTGAGCGTGTGTGTGAGATTAGGTGAATGCATGTATGTGTATGTGTGTGAGAGAGAGAGAAAGGGAGAGACGCTTTCAAGGAGAGAAAAGCCTCCTCCCTTTCTGCTTGTCAGAACTCCTTGTATTGTTGCTGGCCATGCACCCGACTCTTGGGCCTCTGCTACAATGCAGCTCCCCTCAGCGCACCATGGCACTGACTGGCCTGTCACTTCTAGTTAGTGTCTGTGTGGGGAATGGGGATGGGAACAACAGATCCCCACGGCCTATAGGGCCAAACTGGACACACAACAGCCCAGTCTCTCTCTCTCTCACACACACACACACACACACACACACACACACACACACACACACACACACACACACACACACACACACACACACACACACACACACACACACACACACACACACACATTTACATTTACATTTACATTTAAGTCATTTAGCAGACGCTCTTATCCAGAGCGACTCACACACACACACACACACACACACACACACACACACACACACACACACACACACACACACACACACACACACACACACACACACAGAGAGAGAGAGAGACAAACACACTGGGGCGATAAGGAGGTGTCAAAGGATAGCGGTGGTGAAAGGGGAACACAAGGAAACCTCCATTAGTTGTCGTAATAGAGTTCAGCCTTATTCCTGCTGGGCTGAACTGTGCTGCCTGCACCACACTAACACAACAGGCCTGCTTTTTCACTATTTCTAAAGAAACACAATATTTAAAGAAACCCACAGTTCACAGACATGCTTTAAAAAAACACAACTCACCGCCTTGCTTTTAATTAAAGAAACTTGTGTCATATATAACACATGACTTTGTATTGGGTTATTTTTCAACACTAAAAAAGCAGTCTGGATCGTAATGTCTGGTTGTACTCATTGTATTGACTCACTGTATTGATTAACAGATAGACCATCTTTAGCATTGTTCAGTATTCTGAACACACTGACAAAACAGCAAATGATGATGAGGATAGTAACATCTTATAACTTTGTCTCTTACTATACTCTTGCTATACTTATATCAGATTACCATCCGGGGCTCCAAAAACACATTACACAACTCAAATCCCTCTAGTAATAGAAAACACATCCTCCACAGTGTAAAACATGTCCCCGCCCACCTGCCTCTAAAATACTAATCAGATATATTTCTAGTTGTATAGCGAGGTGGGCTACTGGGCCTAGGCTGGGCTGAGTGATGTGGGGCGATGGAGAGAGAGGGAGAGGGGGCTTTTAAGGAGTGGAGCGGAGGAGTGTGTGATGTTAAAGATTTATCACGCTTGTGCAGTGACGAGATGGGAACCTACCATGGCAACCAGAACCAACCAGGCATCTGAAAGAGACTGCTCTTAAAGGCTTTTCTATTATGGACCAGGCCACAATCAGAAAGAGCAGGACAGAGGGCCAAGGTGGAGGAGGAGGGGGGGAAAGAGGAGAGGAGTAGGAGGAAGAGGAGGAGGGGGGAGAGGAAGCAGAGGAGAAGGAGAAGGGGAAGGTGGAGGAGGAGGAGCCAGAGATTGGTATAGATGGAGAATGGAAGGACGAAGGGTCATGGTTAAGGTGCAAGAGGAAAATGGAAGGATGAAGGGTCATGGTTAAGGTGGAGGAGTAGAATAGAAGGATGGTCATGGTTAAGGTGGAGGAGGAGGATAATGGAAGGATGAAGGGTCATGGTTAAGGTGGAGGAGGAGGAGGAGGAGGAGGAGGAGGAGGAGGAGGAGGAGGAGGAGGAGGAGGAGGGAGGAGGGAGGAGGAGGAGGAGGAGGAGGAGGAGGAGGAGGAGGAGGAGGAGGAGGAGGAGGAGGAGGAGGAGGAGGAGGAGGAGGATAATGGAAGGATGAAGGGTCATGGTTAAGGTGGAGGAGGAGGAGGAGGATAATGGAAGGATGAAGGGTCATGGTTAAGGTGGAGGAGGAGAATGGAAGGATGAATGATGTAGCATCTGGGTTAAAGTGGAGGAGGATAAAGACTAAGAGGAGGAGAAGAAAGAAGAAGAGGGTTGAGAACTTTCGAGAGAGGGTGGAAGAGGAGAAAGACTAAGAGGAGGAGAAGAAAGAAGAAGAGGGTGGAGAACCTTGGAGAGAGGGTGGAAGAGGAGAAAGACTAGGAGGAGAAGAAAGAAGAAGAGGGTGGAGAAACTTGGAGAGAGGGTGGAAGAGGAGAAAGACTAGGAGGAGAAGAAAGAAGAAGAGGGTTGAGAACCTTGGAGAGAGGGCGGAAGAGGAGAAAGAATAGGAGGAGGAGAAGAAAGAAGAAGAGGGTGGAGAACCTTGGAGAGAGGGTGGAAGAGGAGAAAGACTAGGAGGAGGAGAAGAAAGAAGAAGAGGGTTGAGAACTTTGGAGAGAGGGTGGAGGAGGAGAGAAAATAGGATTGATTGATATAATAATATAATATATGCCATCTAGAAGCTTTTATCCAAAACACTTTACCTCCATGTGAGCATATATTTTACGTATGGGTGATCCCAGGAATCAAACCCACTACCTTGGTATTATAAGTGACATGCTCTACTAACTGAAATACACAGGACCACAAGCGGCAAGGGAGATAGAGAGAGAGGAGGAGGGAGGAGAGGAGGAGTAAGCAGGAGTGGGCATCTCCAGTCCTCCAGGGCCTGAATGGTGTCACTCTTCTTCTCCCTCCCTAGCAAACACAGCTGATTAATCAAACTGCATTCTAAACTGGAGATCATGATTAGGTGATTATTGAAGTCAGGTGTGTTAGCTGAGGCTGGAGCAAAACTGTGACACTAATCAGGCCATCGAGGACTGGAATTGCCCACCCCTGAGGGGGATGGTGGAGAGAATAGAATATGGTGAAATGTATTGATGGAAAATGTGTGAAAAAGGTAAGACACACACACAGAAACACAGGCCCTGCTCTCCTTGTCTACCTCCTGACTGCATCGTCAACCGCAACAGCCAACCTCACAAGGTCGTAAGGTTTAGAAACTGGGCTTGTGAACTTAGTAATAACCCCCCTAATTATCCAGTGTCTATTTATATGATCAGTAACACTAAGGACATAGATTTGAGAAATATACACTCATATCCCAAAACTGAAATCTATGAAGGAGGTGTTGCTTTCTATCACTTCTCTTCTCCCTCTCTCTAACCAGTCTTGATACAGTCACAGTATCTTCATACTGTCTTTTACCACATAGTGGATGTATTTCCCTTCATTCAGAACTGTATATTTTATGATACATCTGATTTACCTTTTTAAATGCCCTTTCAAATCAGAGTTGAAACCTAATTTAACCCTACACACATTTGTGAAATAGTCAGCAGGGTCTTTTAAATGCAGAATAGGACAAATAAGACAAGACACAATAGGCTTGTAAAAAAGGCCATCCTGCTCTTCTCCTCTCTACTTAACTTCCCCTTAAGTCCCATTAGTTTGGCTGCTCAGCCTACCTAAGATATCCCTCAACCATCATAGCCCTGCCTATCCCAACCAATAAGTGCTTGGAAATGTGCATCCGGACACCCGCCCACTCAGGTCAGTGTTATCGTCCCCCAAAGTTTAAAAAAATATCAATAATAAAGTAAAGTACAAATACCCCAAAAAACGACTCAACCCTTGTGTAGTCTTAACATTCTGTATACTCCCCTAGTGTAGTGTTAACATTCTGTGTAGTCTTAACATTCTGTATACTCCCCTTGTGTAGTCTTTACATTCTGTATACTCCCCTAGTGTAGTGTTAACATTCTGTGTAGTCTTAACATTCTGTATACTCCCCTTGTGTAGTCTTAACATTCTGTATACTCCCCTTGTGTAGTCTTAACATTCTGTATAATCCCCTTGTGTAGTCTTAACATTCTGTGTACTCCCCTTGTGTAGTCTTAACATTCTGTATACTCCCCTTGTGTAGTCTTAACATTCTGTATACTCTCCTTGTGTAGTCTTAACATTCTGTATACTCCCCTTGTGTAGTCTTAACATTCTGTGTACTCCCCTTGTGTAGTCTTAACATTCTGTATACTCCCCTTGTGTAGTCTTAACATTCTGTATACTCCCCTTGTGTAGTCTTAACATTCTGTATACTCCCCTTGTGTAGTCTTAACATTCTGTATACTCCCTTGTGTAGTCTTAACATTCTGTATACTCCCCTTGTGTAGTCTTAACATTCTGTATACTCCCCTTGTGTAGTCTTAACATTCTGTGTACTCCCCTTGTGTAGTCTTAACATTCTGTATACTCCCCTTGTGTAGTCTTAACATTCTGTATACTCCCCTTGTGTAGTCTTAACATTCTGTATACTCCCCTTGTGTAGTCTTAACATTCTGTATACTCCCCTAGTGTAGTGTTAACATTCTGTGTAGTCTTAACATTCTGTATACTCCCCTTGTGTAGTCTTAACATTCTGTGTACTCCCCTTGTGTAGTCTTAACATTCTGTATACTCCCTTGTGTAGTCTTAACATTCTGTATACTCCCCTTGTGTAGTCTTAACATTCTGTATACTCCCCTTGTGTAGTCTTAACATTCTGTATACTCCCCTTGTGTAGTCTTAACATTCTGTATACTCCCCTTGTGTAGTCTTACCATTCTGTGTACTCCCCTTGTGTAGTCTTAACATTCTGTGTACTCCCCTTGTGTAGTCTTAACATTCTGTATACTCCCCTTGTGTAGTCTTACCATTCTGTATACTCCCCTTGTGTAGTCTTAACATTCTGTATACTCCCCTTGTGTAGTCTTAACATTCTGTATACTCCCCTTGTGTAGTCTTAACATTCTGTATACTCCCCTTGTGTAGTCTTAACATTCTGTATACTCCCCTTGTGTAGTCTTAACATTCTGTATACTCCCCTTGTGTAGTCTTAACATTCTGTGTACTCCCCTTGTGTAGTCTTAACATTCTGTATACTCCCCTTGTGTAGTCTTACCATTCTGTATACTCCCCTTGTGTAGTCTTAACATTCTGTATACTCCCCTTGTGTAGTCTTAACATTCTGTATACTCCCCTTGTGTAGTCTTAACATTCTGTATACTCCCCTTGTGTAGTCTTAACAATCTGTATACTCCCCTTGTGTAGTCTTAACATTCTGTATACTCCCCTTGTGTAGTCTTAACATTCTGTGTACTCCCCTTGTGTAGTCTTAACATTCTGTATACCCCCCTTGCCCTAAGGGTAACAAGTTACACACCTTCACTAAACCCCTAAAATATAGCAGCTTAATTGAATTTTAAACCCCAAATCTATTTTACATGAAGAAACAACCTGTTGTTCATCATAAACTTTGTGAATATCAGGGTTTTCCCTCTTCACAATGCAGAAAGACTGCAGTTAATCAGAGGACACCACTGGTTGTTAAACACCACTGTCATAATTGTTTTCTTTACTAAATTAGAGGTTTATTATTATAATTATTGCTAAAGGTACTGCATAGGTGTAAACATGACTTTTTTAGCAAGACATAGTACTTGTATAACCTAAGAAAGTAGCAGAAATGTGTTTTTAATGCATTTTATTGAAGGGAAACTATAACGGTCTTGAACTTTTTTGGCAACAGAGTAATATGTTCTTATATAGTGTACAATGAGGAATTCAACTACAAAATACTAGTCTTCTCTCATTTTCTGAACCATTGCCCCCACCCACAAGGTGTATAAACAACAACAATAAAGAATAATAAAATAAGATAATAGATACAAAACATGAACATAAATCAATCCCCTCTAAATAGCACATGTAGGACAGTATGCAAGTGTGTGTGCATGGACTTTGCAGATGTATTTCTCACGTGCAGCGTATAGTATTTGTTTTACAGTCCTTCTTTGGGGGACAGAATTGGCATCTCCTCCTCTTGCCTTCCCCAGCTGCAGCCTCAGGTGGATCAGGACAAGATTCAGCCCCCTGAACAGCTTTCACAAGCTCTGCAGAGGCTGTTGTGTGGGGGAGGCGCTCCCTTCTTTGAATGTGTGGGGTTACAAGTGCCTTTCCCAGCTGCTCCAGGAACACCCTCCTCTTGTTCTGCTTATCAGGCATCCAGGTCGGGTTGATCTTGTTCCATATCCCAAAGGCATTGTATGAGGACACATCAATGATGTTAGGGAAGATGACCAGGGGCCAGAGGGCGGTAATTCTCCTGCAGCTGTAAGTTTCAATCACCTTCTTCAGGTTGTCCAAGCCTCCTTTGTTGTGGTTGTAGTACAGGATGATAGCTGGCTTCCTTTCCTCACGATCACTGATCTCAGCCGTTTTGTGCAGTCTGCTCAGGAGGACCACATTCTTGTTCCTCTTTGGGAGGTAAGAAACTAGAGTGGTGGTGGGGGTGAAGGCAAACTTTGATGAGAAGGCCTCTCTCCCCCTTGTTGTGAGGAGTGCAGGGGGGAGCTCAGGCTTGTTATTTCTAACTGAGTCAACCATGGTGATCTTCCTCTTCAGGAGCTGCTGGCTGAGTGCAATCAGTAGCACACATAATCTCCATTTCTCATTGTGTGTATGTGTGTGTCTTTGTGGTTTTTGTGGTGTGTAAATGATTTTATAACTGCCAGGTCAAAAAAATGACCCAAAGACAATCTTTGTGCCCTGGTGGTGTACAGCTTTCATGGAAATATGAACAAAGGAGATGTTTCACTTTTTCTAATGTTGGCGTCACTCTAGGAAAAGTCATCAAATTTCAAGTTGAAAAAATATAATTTAGGGGAGTTTTCTCTGTTGTTAAACATAGTGGCGGGTCATTTTTTACCCAAGGGTTAAGTACACAAGGGTTAAGTACACAAGGGTTAAGTAGTCCTTTGAAGTATTTTTACTTAAGTACTTTACACCACTGGTGGTGACTATCAAGAGTACAGTGATGGGCCTCAACATCAGGTTCTAACACTGGACAGCACTATAGAGGGCAGACCCAAACCAATACGTTATAAGTATATAGGGGTGAGGGCATGCACAGTGATCAACTGTTTTTTACATGGTCCTACGGATTTAGTGACCAATCGTTTTACAAGGCTAATATTTTACATGAGTTCAACATAAGCAATACGGCCATGAAAAGGATGGAAGGCGTTGTGTTGATGTAATAGCGTCAAATGAACAGCGGGTGGCGCCTAAATTACGTAATGGTTTAGGACTCATCGCTCCTCAGTGACTCTAATGAGAGAAATATGCCATTCAGTAGCTGACACTGCGCTAATACTTTACTTTTAGGTTTCACCTTTACCAACATTTATTATGAAATTTGTAAACAAATTGTGAAAATATTGAAGCAAAAATATATCCGCACCTAAAATGTTGAGTAACAGGATATTTAAAACAATATCCTACCACTTTTGCATAATTATGTAGCCTACTCAATATTACATGTTATGAAAAGAGTTCGTATGAAAATTGTGTTTAAACTCTTGGGGGAAAAACATTACAGGGACCAGGTGAGAACACCAGACCAGTGTCACTGGACACGGTTAAATCCAAAGATCCGTTTTTGACACCATCTAGCCTATCCCCCTTCTTGCCCCGCTACACACACACACACGCATACACTCGAGTGCTAGCGGGATAGGCTATCAACTCAAGTTACCCCTCTCACACACAAAGCGATCATTTTGGGGAAAGAAAATGCATGGGACGCCAGTGCCTGGAGCTTACAGACACAGTTTTCACCGTTGACCGAGCTTGAAGCCATTTTTTGCACTGAAAGGTCCTTGCCATAGTGAACCAGTCTAGACCGTTGTGTGTGTTTTCATCGTTTTTCGAGTGCTATTTGGGTTTTAATACAATGGGGTGCTGCAGCGGCCGTTGCACGCTCATCTTTCTTTGCACGATCCAGCTGGTGAGTGGCCCGTTATTTCTATAGCCGAATACAAAAAGTATAATTTTCTCTTGTTTCTTGATTTAGTTTAGAAAATTAAATGTTGTTTTGGGTGAAACACATTTTTTAAATATTTGTTTTATCATGCCACGTTATTGTGAATTTACTGTGGACACTGACCAGTTTTGCTACCAGTGCTTTCGTGTTGAATTAGTGATAGCTGATGAAGGCAGCTTGATGGCCGGTGAAATACAATTGGCATACAGTAGGCCTATTATGTGGCCAAACATCCACGTGCAGCACAATGTGTTTCTTTCCTTCACCTCGTCCGTTCCACGAGGATAGGCTACTTCGCGAGTCGCGAGGGAACATATGGCAAGATTCAAGAGTGGTGTGTGTGCACTCCCTTATCCACAAGCTATAGTTACGTGCAGTTATTGGGCCAGATCAACTCACCACAAATGCAAAATAGCCCCTATGACACTGGTGCAAACATGTCCACGCACCTCTGCTGACCAAACAATTGTACTGTAGCCTACAAGTGTATCCATGTACTGCTATCCAATGTGTACTGTGATTTCTGCGTGACAATTGCCACAGTAGCCTATTGTATTGGTGTTTTGTGCAACATCAGCACCATTGTTTATTCTCAGCTAAAGTTGTTACTGTGAGTGGCAGGTCAGAGTAGGCTAAACTACATCAGTCACACCAGGAAGTTTTACAAAGACTGTTCAACCTCTTGTCACCGGTTGAGTCACTGTGTCAGGTGTCCGTTTGTAATCCTACCTCAGTGAAAACAAATACACGTGTGAGTTGGCTTTCATTGATTTCACAAATGGCCTGCTTTCAAACAGTTGATCCCTTTTTGACTGTGATGTACGATCCTATTAGTTTAGTTTGGATAGATCGTTTTGTAGGAGAGCTTCCACCCGACCAATAATCACCATGTGAGTCTATGATCCACAAAGTGAGGCTTCAGCTAGTTACAACCTGCTGGAGAGAGATGGTTCCCCGGTTGTGATCAGTGGAGTGCCAGACGTGACATTTTACACATAATGGCTGTGAACTTGCCGTAAGTGCCCCCTCCCCATTCTAACTAAACACTGAATTGTTCGATCTTGCCCATCTCTCCCTCTCTCCACCACCCTGCTGCAGGGAGGGGAAAGTGGAGGTGACAGGGTGTGAGAATGTTATTTATGATGGCATTAAAAGAGCTCTCTCACACAGTGAGGTTGGGTAAGCCCCTAGTATACAACCATATCAACAGCTAAAATACCAGTAACCCCATCTCTACTCAACCATTTATTTGTTTAAAAAAACATAGGTCTGGTAATTATTTCCATGCACCAGGGATTAGATTTAAGGACATAGTGAAGGGAGTAGGGAGAGACAGAGTAAAGCACAGACATGAACACTGGGGTGTGGGAGGGGTACGACAATCTTAGAAAAGAGCTTCCGAAAGGGTTATTTGGCTGTCCCAATAGGAGAACCCTTTTTGGTTCCCAGTATAACCCTCTGTGGAAAGGGTTCTATCTGGAACCAAAAAGACTTCTTCAAAGGCTTTTCCTATAGGGACAGCCGGTTCTAGATAGCACTTTTTTTGTTAAGAGTGCATTTGTCCTCGACTAAGCTGTACCCCTGCACATCGACTCGATACCAGTACCCCCGGTATATAGCCTCATTAATGTTATTTTATTGTAACTTTTTAAAGCTTTAGTAAATGTTTTCTTAACTCTTATTTTTCTTAACTGCATTGTTGGTTAGGGCTTGTCCATTTCAGAGTAAGGTCAACACCTGTTGTATTCAACGCATGTGACAATTATATTTTCATTTGATTTTCTCCTTCATGTCCCTGTTGAAACCATCATTAAAAAGTTTATGCCTTACTGGAGAGGAGAGGAGAAAAGGGTTTTTTCTCAGTCAAGAAGACACTTCTTGCCATTCACAGCTACCAAAAGTAAAATGTGTGTGTGCAGTGGTCAGAATTCACGAAGGGGCCATGGTGATGTCATCCAGGTCCTATCAGGTCACAGTAACCCACCCCTAGAGATTGATTGGTTCTCCTATAAACAACACAGCAGCATGGCGTGGAACCATGCTTGGGCTGAGCTCTATTCCCAATAAGTGGTAGCTCAATTACTGTATCCATTCCAAGCGCATGTGAAATTGACACACGGTTTTGTAGCAACGATTTCTACTTGATTTGAGTGGCTAGCGTTTATTACAGTTGTGGAGAATGTAGATGACAAAGGGTTCAATCAAAGTGATGTAAAGCCTTCAACTCACAACCTCAATCCATGTATAGTACTGTACCTGTTGCAGTACAGTGGGTTACAATGTAACTCATACTCATGTCTTTGTCCATAACAATATTCTGCTCCATTTGTTCTCTCATATAGTGCCTAATTTCTAGACTGGTGAGTACAGCAGTGTTCCAGAGAGCTCCATTACTGTATGAAAAATAGTGTTAATGATGGTGGTGGAAATGTAATAGTATTTCTATCAACAATGCCATCATCTCCCATTCAGCAGCACTCTCTGCACTACCAGGGTGCTTCACTCCTCTCCCTGCCTCGGGGGTAGCTGCCTGGCTGGCTGTGGGATTCCTGGAGATCAATCTCCTCCCTGAATGCTCTTTGCTTCCGACGTAATGTGTGTGTGTGGGGGGGGGTACAGGGCTGTTGACGACCGTCACCCCCCCAGGGCAGGAATGTGACACACGTTCAGTGCATTTGGAAAGTATTCACTTTTTCCACATTCTGTTACGTTACAGCCTTATTCTACAGTTGATTAAATAGTCCCCCCCCATCAATCTACACACAATACCCCACAATGCCAAAACAAAACCAGGTTTTGCAGAAATGTTTTGGTTCCCCAGATCTGTGTCGCAACACGATCTTGTCTCGGAGCTCTATGGACAATTGGTTCGACCTCAATGGCTTGGTTTTTGCTCTGACATGGACTGTCAACTGTGGTGTGTGCCTTTCCAAATCATGTCCAATCAATTGAGTTTACCACAGGTGGAATCCAATCAGGTTGTAGAAGCGTCTCAAGGATGATCAATGGAAACAGGATGCACCTGAGCTCAGTTTCGAGTCTCATAGTAAAGCATCTGAATACTAATGTATTATTGTTTATGATTTATTTGACCTTTATTTAACTAGGCAAGTCAGTTAAGAACACATTCTTATTGATAATGACGGCCTACCCCGGCCAAGCCTGGACGACGCTGGGCCAATTGTGCACCACCCTATGGGACTACCAATCACGGCTGATTCAGCCTGCAGATACATTATTCACATGAGCTCGGCTGGTTTGTGTTTGTGTACGATATTGAAGACCTCTGAGGCTCATCCTTTCCCTAGTGTTTGTTGCTCCTCCTTGACCCCATTGAAACCATTGTTAGAAAGCGAACACTTCACTGGAGACACCTTCGGCCATTCACAGCTAGATACCTCTCCTGTTCTCTTTACCTCCTCCTTGACTTTCTTACTTCCCCTCCCCCTCCTCCCTTCTCTTCTGGAGGCCTGGGAGCACTGTCGTGTTGATAACACCTGTTTAGCCAGCACGATTCCGGCCCTGGGAATTCACCCTTCACTAGGACACCATGGATTACTGGACAACACACAGAGAGATAGAGGAGGAAAGAGGGCTAGGGAGAGAGGGCTGAGGGAGATGGAAAGAGAGGGTTGGGGGAGAGAGCACCTGGCCTAACCCTACTATAATCTGAAGTCAAAAGTGTACTGTTTGCTGATAATCTGGTGCTTCTGTCCCCAACCAAGTAGGGCCTACAGCAGCACCTAGAGAAAGGCCGTTGAAGGCAGACCTGGCGCTCAAGAGAATACAGGCTATGTGCTCACTGCCCACAAAATGAGGTGGAAACTGACCTGCATTTCCTAACCTCCTGACATGTATGTCCATATTAGAGACACATATTTCCCTCAGATTACACAGATCCACAAAGAATTAGAAAACAAATCTAATTTTGATAAACTCCCATATCTATTAGTTGAAATACCATAGTGTGCCATCACAGCAGCAATATTTGTGACCTGTTGCCACAAGAAAAGAGCAACCAGCGAAGAACAAACACCATTGTAAATACAACCAATATTTATGTTTTTGTTTTCCCTTTTGTACTTTAACTATTTGCACATTGTTACAACAGGGAGGACTGGGGGAGATGGAGATGGAGGGAGGACTGGGGGAGATGGAGAGGGAGGACTGGGGGAGATGGAGAGGGAGCGCTGGGGAGATGGAGAGAGAGGGAGGGAGGGCTGGGGTAGATGGAGAGATGGGGGAGAGGGAGGGCTGGGGGAGATGTGGAGGGAGGGGAGATGGGGGAGAGAGGGATGGCTGGGGGAGATGGAGAGAGAGAGAGGGATGGCTGAGGGAGGGAGGGTTGGGGGAGAGGGATGGAGGGCTGGGGCAGATGGGGAGATGGAGAGGGAGGGCTCGGTGAGATGGGAGGGAGGGAGGGCTGGGGGAGATGTGGAGGAGGGGGAGATGGGGGAAGAGAGGCATGGCTGGGGGAGATGGGGGAGGGATGGCTGAGGGAGGGAGGGTTGGGGGGAGGGATGGAGGGCTGGGGCAGATGGGGAGATGGAGAGGGAGGGCTCGGTGAGATGGGAGGGAGGGCTGGGGGAGATGGGGAGAGAGAGAGGGAGGGCTGGGGGAGATGGGGGGAGAGAGAGAGGGAGGGCTGGGGGAGATGGGGGGAGGGAGGGAGGGAGGGCTGGGGGAGATGCAGAGAGAGGGAGGGAGGAGGGAGGGGGCTGGGGGAGATGGGGAGAGAGGAGGGGGGCTGGGGAGATGGGGAGGGAGAGAGAGGGAGGGGAGCTGGGGGAGATGAGAGAGAGAGGGCTGGGAGAGAGAGAGAGGGCTGGGGGAGAGAGAGAGGGCTTGGAGGAGAGGGCTGGGGAGGAGGGAGAGGGCTGGGGGAGAGGAGAGGGTTGGAGGAGAGGGAGAGGGCTGGGGGAGATGGAGAGAGGAGGGGCTGGGAGAGAGAGGGCTGGGAGCGAGAGAGAGCGAGAGAGAGGGCTGGGGAGAGAGAGAGAGGGCTGGGGGAGAGCGAGAGGGTTGGAGGAGAGCGAGAGGGCTGGGGAGATGGAGACTCCATCCACACTCATCAGACATTTATGACATACAATGACAATGCATTTTTCACAACATGCTTCCCTCTCCCTATGCACACAGACAGACATGCTTCCCTCTCCCTATGCACACAGACAGACATGCTTCCCTCTCCCTATGCACACAGACAGACATGCTTCCCTCTCCCTATGCACACAGACAGACATGCTTCCCTCTCCCTATGCACACAGACAGACATGCTTCCCTCTCCCTATGCACACAGACAGACATGCTTCCCTCTCCCTATGCACACAGACAGACATGCTTCCCTCTCCCTATGCACACAGACAGACATGCTTCCCTCTCCCTATGCACACACACACAGACATGCTTCCCTCTCCCTATGCACACACACACAGACATGCTTCCCTCTCCCTATGCACACAGACAGACATGCTTCCCTCTCCCTATGCACACAGACAGACATGCTTCCCTCTTCCTATGCACACAGACAGACATGCACACACACAGCACAATCACACACTCCTGTGTCCTTGCTCAGTGAGACACCTGTTTCTCCTCCTCCCTCTGTTCTGGCCTTTTTTCTCATTAGATAAGGGGGGGGGGGTGTTGGAACAGCTTTCCTATGGAGTCCCTGAAGACTGCTGGTCAGCTTTCCTATGGAGTCCCTGAAGACTGCTGGTCAGCTTTCCTATGGAGTCCCTGAAGACTGCTGGAACAGCTATCTGAAGACTGCTGGTCAGCTTTCCTATGGAGTCCCTGAAGACTGCTGGAACAGCTATCCTACGGAGTCCCTGAAGACTGCTGGTCAGCTTTCCTATGGAGTCCCTGAAGACTGCTGGTCAGCTTTCCTATGGAGTCCCTGAAGACTGCTGGAACAGCTATCCTATGGAGTCCCTGAAGACTGCTGGAACAGCTATCCTACGGAGTCCCTGAAGACTGCTGGAACAGCTTTCCTACGGAGTCCCTGAAGACTGCTGGAACAGCTTTCCTACGGAGTCCCTGAAGACTGCTGGAACAGCTTTCCTATGGAGTCCCTGAAGACTGCTGGAACAGCTTTCCTATGGAGTCCCTGAAGACTGCTGGAACAGCTTTCCTATGGAGTCCCTGAAGACTGCTGGAACAACTTTCCTATGGAGTCCCTGAAGACTGCTGGAACAGCTTTCCTATGGAGTCCCTGAAGACTTCTGGAACAGCTTTCCTATGGAGTCCCTGAATACTGCTGGAACAGCTTTCCTATGGAGTCCCTGAAGACTGCTGGAACAGCTTTCCTATGGAGTCCCTGAAGACTGCTGGAACAGCTTTCCTATGGAGTCCCTGAAGACTGCTGGAACAGCTTTCCTATGGAGTCCCTGAAGACTGCTAGAACAGCTTTCCTACGGAGTCCCTGAAGACTGCTGGAACAGCTTTCCTATGGAGTCCCTGAAGACTGCTAGAACAGCTTTCCTACGGAGTCCCTGAAGACTGCTAGAACAGCTTTCCTACGGAGTCCCTGAAGACTGCTTGGAACAGCATATTTCTGGATGCCCCAGACCCCTTGCTGTGTTGGGTCATTGCCAGCCACACCTCACTCTGTTTTGATGAATTTGACCAAACCTGTGGAAACGGGAGGGAGAGGGAGAGCTCAGGGGTTGTCAGGTGTGTACGAAAATGTATGCCCTCAATACTGTAAGTCGCTCTGGATAGGAGTGTCTGCTGAAGGACTAAAATGTAAATGGAAAATGTCTCTCCGGCCATTGGGTTAGGCTAGTTTCAGCGTGATCTAATAAAACCAAGGCTGTTAGGGCTCTCTCTGCAAAGGCCTAGTGTTGTTCCTGCTTAGGGTAGGTCATGTGATCAGGTACTGACCGTACAGGCCCTCTCACTGACTTAGGTTGTTTTCCTAGCCTAAGATATACATTACCCTGCAGCATATAATTGGATCATCACCATAAATAAGACACCATAAATGATGCTGTGGGCTAAAAATAGGACAGCTGAACCCACCTTGAAATGCCCAGGCCATGTGATGATAGCAAGGCGTGGAGAGTGCTTTGTAATGTCTTTCTGGATTTGATCAAACCACTATGGCATCATTGGCATCCCCAATTAAATTGTGGTGAGCTGCATGGTGGCTGGACAGTGAGAAGCTAGTGGTGGTGATCTCTCTCTGAAGGCGGATAATGAGTTTCTATGAATTGGGAATATTGTCGTTCCTCTCCGCTCCGACGGTTCAGAACAGCTGGGGTTGCTCTCTGTATAGTACCACCCCAGAGAATGGCTGGTCTGGCCGTCTTCCATCTACTTGTTTTTTTAAATAATTGTTGTTTTACGACAACTGATTCTGGTTTTGTTTTTGAGTGTCTGTTGTCCTCAAGAAGACCTGTTTGTGAGTCTTGAGCGGTCAAATATGAGGCTACATCAACATGAGAACTGGACACACACACATAGGCAGACCCAAATGCACACTGGTCTGAAGTAATGCAGAGCTGGAAAACACCTACCCTTCAACTATGACCCTTGAAATATGTGTACTACAGCACTGACACACACAAGACAAACACAAGCACAACACCCTACTCAACAATGATGTGCTTGGCTAGGTGGGGCGCTGGCTAGTTGGCTTTGGTGCGAAGCCAGCCAGATCGAGAGCCCTGATACAGGCAGTCTGCAATTCTAACGGGGCTGTTGTGTCTGTTAGGCATCATCATGAATGAGAAAAGCGAGAGGGGAGGGAGGAGAGGAGCAGTCATGGTTCTGTGCTTATCTCATCCTGTGGGAAAGGTTAACCCACCCGCTGTGTCTGAATTGTGTCTTTCTGAATAATCCTGAGGTAACGGTAGCGGCACCTTGTGTGCTATGAATGCATAGTGTAGGATGAGTGTTACCTCAGTGTTTTCATGTGTAGGCCTTATCACAGTGTTCCAGTAACTGAGAACAGTGAGCTGTTTTAGCCTAATTCTAGGCTATGTGGTTTCTAATATATTGGGACAAAAGACTTGCTTCTTTTATCCTCAAAACACGAACTTCCGTCTTTGGTGTGTATCACATAATCTTCCACACATTGCAAAGGGTTTAGGACTAGTTTAAGTAACGCTGTGGGTTCCTTGCCAGTTCGAGCGTTAAACATTTAAATTTGACAATTAATATTCATGAGCTGAGGGTTACTGGTTGTCTCCCCCATTTGCTGGCTACCCCTCCCCCATACTCAAGTACACACAGACTTGTACACACCCGCACACACACACGCACGCACACACACCCACACAGTCTTGTATAAGTCACCTTGTGGGGACACACAATTAAGTCCCTTTCAAAATCCTTTTTTCCCTACATTAAACCTAACCCTGACCCTAATCCTAAACCTAACCTGAACCTAAAACGTAGAGTGGAATATTGATCTTTACTACGAAGGTGGCTGGATGGCATTCTCACATGTTGGATGCATCTCTGTCTTGTCGTTTGTCGTTATCCAACTGGCCGGTGTTGCCTGGAGTTCGTTTGCCTGGGGAGACATCTCCTGCCTCTCCTTCCCCATCTGATAGCTGAGTTGAAGGAGTACAGCAAGAGGAGCATGGCAATCAACGAAGCAGCCTCCACTCCCAACGGGAGGCCCAGAGCGGATACAAACAACAAATAGTTTCGCCACCCGGGGGCCTGATCTTCCTGCACCTTTGTCGCTGGGGGTACCTGTGTCTGCGGCCGCTGTACCTACTCCTACTCCTTCCCCACGATTTTGAAGTTGACGTCGGCAACCTTCCTTGCCTGCTCTGGATCTGTCGGAGGCACCATCCTGTGAAGCGTGGGAGTGGGCGGATTTCCTCGTCCTTCTCGCTGGCCATGATTTTGGGCAACTCCATGGTAAGAAATGTGACTGTTCCTGGTGCCAAAAACAATGTCCCATCCTGGAGCTGGAGTCAATGACATTACTAAGCTGCTCCCGAATGTACTACATCAGGACATGGACATTGATTCCATTGTAGTCCATGTGAGTTTTAATGACATTATGAAGGGCAGCTCTGAACAGTTGAAACTGGACTTTAAAGAGCTGATTGACTCCCTGCTAGACACTAACAAAAGACCAATCATATCTGGCCCTGTGTCCTCTCTGAATCGTGGCATTAAACGCTTTAGCAGGATTCTTTCTCTTCACAACTGGCAACGTGATTATTGCAGTACAATGGGTGTAAACAACACATTTTATAAGGAGGATGGGATACACCCAAATCGTTTGGATTCCTGGATCCTTTCACAAATCAAATCAAATCAAATGTATTTATATAGCCCTTCGTACATCAACTGATATCTCAAAGTGCTGTACAGAAACCCAGCCTAAATCCCCAAACAGCAAGCAATGCAGGTGTAGAAGCATGGTGGCTAGGAAAAACTCCCTAGAAAGGCCGAAACCTAGAGAGGAACCAGGCTATATGGGGTGGCCAGTCCTCTTCTGGCTGTGCCAGGTGGAGATTATAACAGAACATGGCCAAGATGTTCAAATGTTCATAAATGACCAGCATGGTCGAATAATAATAAGGCAGAACAGTTGAAACTGGAGCAGCAGCACAGCGAGGTGGACTGGGGACAGCAAGGAGTCATCATGTCAGGTAGTCCTGGGGCATGGTCCTAGGGCTCAGGTCCTCCGAGAGAGAGAAAGAAAGAGAGAAGGAGAGAATTAGAGAACGCACACTTAGATTCACACAGGACACCGAATAGGACAGGAGAGGTACTCCAGATATAACAAACTAACCCTAGCCCCCCGATACATAAACTACTGCAGCATAAATACTGGAGGCTGAAACAGGAGGGGTCAGGAGACACTGTGGCCCCATTCGAGGACACCCCCGGACAGGGCCAAACAGGAAGGATATAACCCCACCCACTTTGCCAAAGCACAGCCCCCACACCACTAGTGGGATATCTTCAACCACCAACTTACCATCCTGAGACAAGCCTGAGTATAGCCCACAAAGATCTCCGCCATGGTACAACCCAAGGCGGGGGCGCCAACCCAGACAGGATGACCACATCAGTGAATCAACCCACTCAGGTGACGGACCCCTTCCAGGGACGGCATGAGAGAGCCCCAGCAAGCCAGTGACTCAGCCCCTGTAATAGGGTTAGAGGCAGAGAATCCCAGTGGAAAGAGGGGAACCGGCCAGGCAGAGACAGCAAGGGCGGTTCATTGCTCCAGAGCCTTTCCGTTCACCTTCCCACTCCTGGGCCAGACTACACTCAATCGTATGACCCACTGAAGAGATGAGTCTTCAGTAAAGACTTAAAGGTTGAGACCGAGTTTGCGTCTTTGACATGGGTAGGCAGACCGTTCCATAAAAATGGAGCTTTATAGGAGAAAGCCCTGCCTCCAGCTGTTTGCTTAGAAATTCTAGGGACAATTAGGAGGCCTGCGTCTTGTGACCGTAGCGTACGTGTAGGTATGTACGGCAGGACCAAATCAGAGAGATAGGTAGGAGCAAGCCCATGTAATGCTTTGTAGGTTAGCAGTAAAACCTTGAAATCAGCCCTTGCTTTGACAGGAAGCCAGTGTAGAGAGGCTAGCACTGGAGTAATATGATCAAATATTTTGGTTCTAGTCAGGAGTCTAGCAGCCATATTTAGCACTAACTGAAGTTTATTTAGTGCTTTATCCGGGTCGCCGGAAAGTAGAGCATTGCAGTAGTCTAACCTTGAAATGGTCTTGCTATGTTCTTCAAAAGAGAGATCAGGGTCCAGAGTAACGCCGAGGTCCTTCACAGTTTTATTTCAGACGACTGTACAACCATTAAGATTAATTGTCAGATTCAACAGAAGATCTCTTTGTTTCTTGGGACCTAGAACAAGCATCTCTGTTTTGTCTGAGTTTAATAGTAGAAAGTTTGCAGCCATCCACTTCCTTATGTCTGAAACACATGCTTCTAGCAAGGGCAATTTTGGGGATTCACTATGTTTCATTGAAATGTACAGCTGTGTGTCATCCGCATAGCAGTGAAAGTTAACATTATGTTTTCGAATAACATCCCCAAGAGGTAAAATATATAGTGAAAACAATAGTGGTCCTAAAACGGAACCTTGAGGAACACCGAAATGTACAGTTGATTTGTCAGAGGACAAACCATTCACAGAGACAAACTGATATCTTTCCGACAGATAAGATATAAACCAGGCCGGAACTTGTCCGTGTAGACCAATTTGGGTTTCCAATCTCTCTTCACAGCATTATAAGGCTGCGTTGAGACAATGACTTATCAATGACCCAAGCCCAGCTCAGTTAATCCCTACCATTGTGTCGCTGAGTCATCATAATGTTTTAGCAAATGTACATTATACCAGGGGCATTGAATGCAAGTAACAATTTATTTCACTCTAACTGCCCTGAATGCCTCTGCTGATTTTGTATACCATTTATTGAAAATACAGAAATTCTAGTGGTGGAGTGTTACTATAATGTAATTATGCCAATGTGCTTTCATCAATTGAAAGCCCTTCATCTATTTTATGAGAATTTGTAAGATTTCTTGTTTGCATAAAATAGACGCAGACCAGTCTTTAAATAATAGGTCATAGAATTTATTCTCGGAGCGCGCTACCACTTAAACACATGCAGCAGTTTATATACAGATCATGACGTCATTTCACTGCTTTAACAGAATCCCCTCCTCTCGACCGGGACAAAGTAAGGTGAAAAGTTCATTCTAACTTACTACCACACTTCCAGATAACTTTTGACCCCTCAACATTATCGATCACCACTGAACTGACAGTTTTAATTAACAGAAACCCTAGGAATGCACTCACTGCCTTATCTAAAAACCCCAGAGCTAAGTTTCAGTAGGGTCAACCATAGGCTAACGACCTTCTGTGTTTTCACAGTCCACAACCCATTCGTTTCTGCCTAGTTGTAATGGTGTTCATTAACTTTTTATTACTCCTTGTCCTGTCACACAATCCCTTCTTATGAACTCATATTGTTAATCAGATATAATAAAACAGAGTATAAGTTTATTTACAGTTCCATTTAAAGTGATTTGTTCAGTCATATTAATCATAATTTCTTAACATGGAGGTGTTGCTGTTTATATTCAGAACCACATTCCTGTAAAGATTAGAGAGGATCACATGTAAAAAAAATGAAGTAATATGGCTACAGGTTCATCTGCCTCACCTAAAGCCCCATCTGGTTGGAAGCTGCTATAGACCAAGTGTTAACAGTCAGTATCTGGATAATATGTGTGAAATGCTTGATAATGTATGTGATATCAACAGTTATATATTCTGGGTGATTTTTAAATATTGACTGGCTTTCATTAAGCTGCCCCCTCAACAAAAAGCTTCAAACTGTAACCAGTGCCTGCAACCAGGTTACGAGTCAACCTACCAGGGTAGTTACAAACAGCACAGGAATGAAATCGTCGATATGTATTGATCACGTCTTTACTAATGCTGCAGAAATGTGCTTGAAAGCAGTATCCAGATCCATCGGATGTAGTGATCACTATGTAGCAGCCATATCTAGGAAAACCAAAGTTCCAAAGGCTGGGCCTAATTATAGTGTATAAGAGGTTATACAATAAGTTTTGCAGTGATTCCTACGTTGTTGATGTAAAGAATATTTGTTGGTCCGTGGTGTGTATGAGGAGTAAACAGACTTTGCACTTGACACATTTGTGAAATTGGTTATCCCAGTTACTAATAAGCAGCACCCATTAAGAAAATTACTTTGAAAACAGTTAAATCCCCGTGGATTGATGAGGAATTAAACAATTGTATGGTTGAGAGGAATGAGGCAAAATGAATGGCAAATAAGTCTGGCTGCACAACCAATTGGCAAACAGACTGCAAATTGAGAAATCATGTGACTAAACTTAATAAAACAGAAGAAGAAACTACACTATAAATGACAAAGAATGATAGTAAAAAAGCTTTGGAGCACCTTCAATGAAAAAAGACAACTCAGGACCATCATTAATTGAATCAGATGGCTCCTTCATCACAAAACCCACTGATATTACCAACTGCTTTAATGATTTTTTCCATTGGCAAGATGATCAAACGTAGGCATGCCAGCAACAAACACTGACACTGCACATCCCGAGTATATCTGACCAAATTATTGAAGACAATAATTGTAATTTTGAATTCCGTAAAGTGAGTGTAGAAGAGGTGAAGAAATGGTTTATCAACAATGACAAGCCACTGTGGTCTGACAACTTGGATGGACAATTACTGAGGATTATAGCGAACGATATTGCCACTCCTATTTGCCACATCTTCAATTTAAGCCTACTAGGGAGCGTGTGCCCTCAGGCCTGGAGGGAAGCTAAAGTCATTCCGCTACCCAAGAATAGTAAAGCCTCCTTTACTGGCTCATAGCCGACCAATCAGCCTCTTACCAACCATGACTAAGTTTTGGAGAAAATGGTGTTTGACCAGATACAATGCTATTTTACAATAAACAAATTGACATCCAACTTTCAGCACGTTTATAGTGAAGGACATTCAACAAGCACAGCACTTCCACAAATGACTGATGATTGACTGAGAGAAATTTGTTAGATTTCAGTGCGGCTTTTAACATTATCGATCATAGTCTGCTGCTGGAAAAATGTATGTGTTATGGCTTTACAGCCCCTGCTATATTGTGGATAAAGAGGTCCTTATCTAACAGAACACAGAGGTTGTTCTTTAATGGAAGCTTCTCCAACATAATCCAGGTAGAATCAAGAATTCCCCAGAGCAACACTATATACTTCAGCTATTACAGCAACTGAAATGACTGCAACATTTAACGAAGAGCTGCATTTAGCTGCATTGTATTTGCAACAAATCGTTCACTATACCCTAAACCTCAACTAAATTCGGTAATAAATCATGTTGATATTGTAAGGTTCTGCTTTTCTTTTCTTAGTCTACCTTGTGTTCTTTTTCTCTGTGTTCTTGAACGTAGCCCTGTTTCTGGCTCAAAGTAGAGGAGAGATTGACTTCATCACTACTTGTATATGTGAGCGGTATTGACATGTTGAAAGCACTGAGCTGTCTGTTGAAAAGACTAGCACACAGCTCAGACAACCACACATACCCCAAAAGACATGCCACCAGAGGTCTCTTCACAGTCCCCAAGTCCAGAACAGGCTATGGGAGGTGCACAGCATTACATAGAGCCATGACTACATGGAACTCTATTCCACATCAGGTAACTGATGCAGCAGTGGAATCAGATTTAAGAACAGCGGGACTGTAAAGTAACAAACACAGACACATGCATACACACACATGGTAACATACACACTATACACACATGTACACATGCATACACACACACACACGAACACATGCATACACACACATGGTAACATACGCACTATACACACATGTACACATGCATACACACACATGATAACATACGCACTATACACACATGTACACATGCATATACACACATGATAACATACACACTCTACACACACAAACACATGCATACACACACATGATAACATACACACTCTACACACACGAACACATGCATACACACACATGACAACATACGCACTATACACACATGTACACATGCATACACACACATGATAACATACACACTCTACACACACGTACACATGGATTGTAGATATGTGGTAGTGGTATGTGGTAGTGGAGTATGGAACTGAGGGGACACACTTAGTGTGTTGTGAATTCTGTAATGAATGTATTGTAATGTTTTTAAAATGGTATAACTGCATTAATTTTGCCAGACCCCAGGAAGAGTAGCTTCTGCCTTGATAAATACAAATAGCTAAACACGTCCACACATACACACTGTGCCTCGGCATGGCTTTATTATTAATGCATTACAGTTGTCATTAGGTTTAATATCTTCAGATGGAGCGAATGGGACGGTAATAAAACAGCCTACCTCGTGTGTGTGTGTGTGTGTGTGTGTGTGTGTGTGTGTGTGTGTGTGTGTGTGTGTGTGTGTGTGTGTGTGTGTGTGTGTGTGTGTGTGTGTGTGTGTGTGTGTGTGTGTGTGTGTGTGTGTGTGTGTGTGTGTTTAGGTTAATAGCCGTAAAATCAGATTTAAAAAACAGACAAAGTTTAATCTCTAAAATGTTATTGGGAGAACAGCAAAAACAAGCTAAAATTACCACAGCCATTATCACATTGGTTGATGTAGTTGCCTAGATGACTCCTTTGGAAGCGCAATTAGTCATGCTGATAAGCTTATTGGTTTTTGTATGAGGAATTGTTTTTGTGATTGTGCGCAACAGGAACAGTGTGCTTGTGGGTACATTTTTGTGAATAGGGTGCACCGTTTAAAAAAAAATGTAACCTTTATTTAACTAGGCAAGTCAGTGAATAACAAATTCTTATTTACAATGGCGGGCTACCAAAAGGCATCCTGCCATATTATAGGACAAAACACACATCACGACAAGAGAGACAACACAACACTATATAAAGAGAGACCTAAGACAACAACTTAGCATGGCAGCAACACATGACAACACAACATGGCAGCAACACAACATGAGAACAACATGGTAGCAACATAACATGGCAGCAGCACAACATGGTAGTAGCACAAAACATGGTACAAACATTGTTGGGCACAGACAACAGCACAAAGGGTAAGAAGGTAGAGACAACAATACATCACTCAAAGCAGCCAGAACTGTCATTAAGTGTCCACGATTGAGTCTTTGAATGAAGAGATTGAGATAAAACTGTACAGTTTGAGCGTTTGTTGCAGCTCGTTCCGGTCGCTAGCAGCAGCGAACTGAAAAGACGAGCGATCCAGGGATGTGTGTGTTTTGGGGACCTTTAACTTCCCTGGGATATGTGGGACGGTAGCTTCCCACCTCGCCAACAGCCAGTGAAATTGCAGGGCGCCAAATTCAAAACAACAGAAATCCCATAATTAAAATTCCTCAAACATACAAGTATTATACACCATTTTAAAGATACACTTCTTGTAAATCCAGCCACAGTGTCCAATTTCAAATAGGCTTTTATGGCGAAAGCACAACAAACGATTATGTTAGGTCAGCACCTAGTCACTGAAAACCATACAGCCATTTTCCAGCCAAGGAGAGGGCTCACAAAAGTCAGAAATGGCAAGTAAATTAATCACTAACCTTTGATGATCTTCATCAGATGGCACTCACAGGACTTCATGTTACACAATAAATTTGTGTTTTGTTCGATAAAGTTAATCTTTATGCCCAAAAACCTCATTTGAAATTGGTGTGTTATGTTCAGAAATGCATTGGCTCAAACAAACATCTGGTGAAAGTGTAGAGAGCCACATCAAATTACAGAAATACTCATAATAAACATTGATAAAATATACAAGTGTTATGCATGGAATTATAGACAAACTTCTCCTTAATGCAACCGCTGTGTCAGATTTCAAAAAGGCTTTACGGTGAAAGCACATCTTGCGATTATGTTAGGTCAGCACCTAGCCAGAGAAAAACATCCAGCCATTTTCCAAAAGGAGTCAGAAAAGTCAGAAATAACGTTATAAATATTCACTTACCTTTGATTATCTTGATCGGAATGCACTCCCAGGAATCCCAGTTCCACAATAAATGTTTGTTTTGTTCAATAAAGTCCATCATTTATGTCCAAATACCTCCTTTTTGTTCGCACGTTTAGCCCAGTAATCCAAATGCTCAATGCACGATCGCTTAGTTCTGGCGAAAAGTTTAAAAAAGTTATATTACAGTCCGTAGAAACATGTCAAACGATGTATAGAATCAATCTTTAGGATGTTTTTATCATAAATCTTCAATAATATTTCAACCGGACAATTCCTTTGTCTTTAGAAAATAAAAGTAATGCAGCTGTCTCTCATGGTCACGCGCATGATTTAGCTCATGGCATTTGCCAGACACCTGACTCAAACAGCACTCATTCGCTCCCCCTTCAAAGTAGAAGCCTGAAACAAGGTTCTAAAGACTGTTGACATCTAGTGGAAGCCTTAGGAAGTGTAACCGCATAGACACTGTATATTGGATTGGCAAATACTTGAAAACCTACAAACCTCAGATTTCCCACTTCCTGGTTGGATTTTTTTCTCAGGTTTTTGCTTGTCATATGAGTTCTGTTATACTCACAGATATCATTCAAACAGTTTTAGAAACTTCAGTATTTTATATCCAAATCTACTAATTATATGCATATTCTAGCTTTTGGGCCTGAGTAGCAGGCAGTTTACTCTGGGCACATAATTATCCAAGCTACTCAATACTGCCCCCCAGTCCCAAAGAAGTTAACAGAATGTGACTGGCAGAACGGGTGTTGTATGTGGAGGATGGGGGCTGAAGTAGATATCTCAGATAGGGGGAGTGAGGCTTAAGAGGGTTTTATAAATAAGCATTAACCAGTTGGTCTTGCGACGGGTATACAGAGATGACTAGGTTACAGAGGAGTATAGAGTGCAGTGTTGTGTTCTATAAGGAGCATTAGTGGCAAATCTGATGACCGAAAGGTAAAGAACATCTAGCCACAAGAGAGCACCCTTACCTGCGTGCCCTGCTTGCCCGGTTGGTATTTTGGCAATGATTACTACAATTTTAGATAACTGGCTTGACTAACTAAACTTATTGACCAACCAGACTCATTGACCAATCAAAACTGTTTAACTGTCATGGTCTTATTGAGTGACTATCAGTGAGTAAGGAAAACTGCTGACACACAACCACATTTTGAAATTGCACCTTGTGTATTGTACTATTGTATATCTCAACAGTAAGGTGAGTCCCTGACTTGAGTTCCTAAAAATATACTGTATCACTGGAGGCTGTTGAGGGGAGGACGGCTCATAATAATGGTTGGAATGGAAACCATGTGTTTGATGTGTTTGGTACCATTCTATTGACTCCATTCCAGCCATTATTATGAGCCATCCTCCCCTCAACAGCCTCCACTGATGTGTATATATATATGTATATATATATATATATATATATATATATATATATATATATATATATATATATATATATATATATATATATATATATATATATATATATGTTTATATTTATATAAAATATAAGATGTATAAATATAAGAATATAATATAAATGTATAAATATTATATATGTATAAATGTATAAATATAATATAAGAATATAAGATATATAAGATCCGGACCTCTGTGTCCTCATATGTGTCTACGGCCCTGCCCAGGAGACTGGGATCTTCAGCTGGGGAAATCAGGGGGGTTTGTACCTTGAGGTTTATATATTGTGTGTGTGTGTGTGTGTGTGTGTGTGTGTGTGTGTGTGTGTGTGTGTGTGTGTGTGTGTGTGTGTGTGTGTGTGTGTGTGTGTGTGTGTGTGTGTGTGTGTGTGTGTGTGTGTGTGTGGTCTACAATTATGTGCGTGTGGGTCTTTTTGTGAGACGATAATAGATGATAATGAACTGCATTACCTTGGCACTGCCAGGTTGATGGAAGAGAGAGAGTGGAGGGAGCAGTCTGGTCACAGTGAGACAGCCTCAGACACACACACACACTAGGGATGTGACAAATATATATATATTTTTCTTAACGTTTAAACTTTTATCCGTTTTCCTATAAAAGTCCATGTGAATTCACGATGCCACTAACGGTTTGGGTCTCACGGTACATATGTTTTCAGATGGTTAAGCACATGTACTACCATTACTGTACCTCAATTCCACCTCACAAGTTTGCCTTTCAACAACTTCTCATTTAACACTTCAAGGTATTGCCATACAGGACTTCGCTGCTGCCTCTTGCATTTCTTGGCCATTTTCCCAACTTTTAACGAAGATGACGTATTGTGGAGAGTCGTCTCCAAAATAATTGATTCCTTGAGTCCTTGCACGTCGACTCCAGGCATCTATTCCTTGATTCTGCTAGGAATTGACTCATCGACTCCTAAGATTCTGTATTTTTGGAACAGAGGAGACTGATTAGTTGCCGTACTTCCGAGAACACAAACACTTGCATCTTTCATAGCGAGCTAGCGAGGGACGGAGAGAGAGGTCAGGCACCAGTCAGAACCGTGCACTAGGCCTATCTATCGGCAATCAAAATCTGTATATCCCAATGGAATGCTGTGTCCGTAATTTCTTAGCTTGCAATGTCTTGCAACTTCAGTAAATCAGGGCATTTCATTCATTCAAGTTGTCCACCATGGTTCCTGTACCCAAGAAAGTGAAGGTAACTGAACTAAATGACTATCAGTGCAGTGGTTCCTCCTTTAGAAGTTGCAGCGTACTGCAGCAGAATTCTATGGCACGTTATTTAAGTGTGAACCACTAGTACCATTAATGCTAGTTGTGCTAGTTTGACCACCAGAGGGCATCTTTGAGAAACATTTGGTAGCCTTCAATAATGTCTGTACTAGAGATTGCGGGCATGCGGGAGACCGGGGTTCAAATCCCTGATGGGGAGGAAGTAGTAGGCAGTCCTTGTAAATAAGAATTTGTTCTTAACTTCACTAAGGTAGGGGGCACTATTTTCACCTCCGGATGAAAAGCGTGCCCAAAGTAAATTGCCTGCTACTCAGGCCCAGAAGCTAGGATATGCATATAATTGGTGGATTTGGATAGAAAACACTCTAAAGTTCCCAAGCTGTTACAATAATGTCTGTGAGTATAACGGAACTGATTTGGCAGGCGAAAACCTGAGAGAAATCCATCCAGGAAGTGGGATTTTTTTATGTTTGTAGTTTTCTATTGAATGCCATTACAGTATCCATTGACTTAGGACTCAAGTTGCACTTCCTATCGCTTCCACTATATGTCAACAGTCTTTAGAAATGGTTTCAGGCTTGTATTATGAAAAATGAGAGAGTAAGACCACTCTGAATAAGTGGACCCTACAGTGTCCCAGAGATTTTTCATGCACACGACCGAGAGCCCGCCTTTCTTGTTTACATTTTATATTGACAACGTTATTGTCTGGTTGAAATATTATCAATTATTTAGGCTAAAAACAACCTGAGGATTGATTATAAACATTGTTTGATATGTTTCTACAAATTTTTCGGATACTATTTGGATTTTTTGTCTGCCTGTTGTGACTGAGTTTGAGCCTGTGGATTACTGAACAAAACCCTCGAACAAAACTGAGGTTTTTGGATATAAAGAGTGACTTTATCAAACAAAATAAACATTTATTGCGTAAATGGCAGTCTTTTGAGTGCAACCATATGAAGATCATCAAAAGTAAGTGAATAATTTTATTGCTATTTCTGACTTGTGTAACTCATCTACTTGGCTGGTAACTGTTTGTAATGATTTGTCTGCTGGGCGCTGTTCTCAGATAATCGCATGGTATGCTTTCGCCATAAAGCCTTTTTGAAATCTGACACCGTGGTTGGATTAACAAGAAGTTCATCTTTAAACCGATGCATAATACTTACATTTTTTTTTTAGTATTTCTGTTTTTGAATTTGGCGCTCTGCAATTTCACTGGATGTTGGCCAGGTGGGACACTACCGTCCCACGTCCCCTAGTGAAGGTAACTCCATGTGTTATTTCATAGTTGTGATTTCTTCACTGTTATTCCACACATGTAGAAAATAGTAAAAATAAAGAAAAACCCTGGAATGAGTAGTCCAAAGTTTTGACTGGTACTTGGGGCGGTAGCGTAGCCTAGTGGTTAGAGCGTTGGACTAGTAACCGGAAGGTTGCAGGTTCAAACCCCCGAGCTGACAAATCTGTCGTTCTGCCCCTGAACAGGCAGTTATAACCCACTGTTCCCAGGCTGTCATTGAAAGTCAGTCATTGTCATTGTCATTGAAGAATATGTTCTTAACTGACTTGCCTGGTAAAATTTAAAAAAACAAATTAATTAGGTTAATATTATGGTATTTATATTCCAAGGAAAATGTAAAACCCTTTGGATGGAATGGAAAATATGGCGCTGTACAACGTGACGGTCGGGAGTACAGTACTGGTCTATTTAGCTAAAGAATCCAGTGTCCTGCGGGCATGCGGGATACCAGGGGAGGAAGGAGTAGGATGTCCTTGTTCTAAGAGCATAATGTTTCAACACCCTAATTCTAGTCTAACTAATACCCAAACGGAGATTTAGTGAAAATAAAAATCTCATTGATTTATCAAGACCAGTCCCCATGTTTGTCTCAGAGCAGCGGGAAATGGTGCTAAAAGTTGTAGGCTTTTGCTTCAATATGCTAACTTCAATATTCTCTTTAAATAAAAAAGACCTACACCACTTTTAACAGTACATTCCTCAACACGAGTGAGACTCATGTCGCCTACGGTAGGCCTATAGTATATTGGAAAATATGACGTGTCTCTCCACCAATAATGGCATAGAGAGGATTGGAGGATATTTCTGTAATTCGGTGATATTTATTCCATAGTAATTCGTTATGGATCCATAACTAAATAAACAACCGCATTTTGAAAGAGTATTTTTATCATTATTTTATTAATGAAAGCATAAGATGCCATTATTAGTTACATTGTTTTAGTTTGAACCTGCTGACTGGCACTAAGAACAGAACAGCGGGAATGTTTTCCAAGTCAGCGCCATTATTAGTGCAATGCCCGTTAAAGTGTTGCCAGTGTGGCGGGGTGGGGGTCCACCCCCTAGCACTCCCCCCCCCTCCCTTCCCCATGGGCTAGGTCGGTCTTCTGTGCGCTGCTCTGCAACCCATCCCTTGCCCCCTGCCCTCGTGCCTTGAACCTTGTGCACTTTCAGTGGATACAGCTGGAGAACTGCAAGGCAACCCCATTGTGCGCCACTCGGGAGCCATGACCAATATATATTGTCCTGCTAATAACATGGTTACTAATATATCTGAGACAATATCCAACGGGCTTTTATACTAAACCACAAATTATCTCTAAATCCTGCGGCTTAAGCTCGCAACTTTTAAAGGAGGAACCACCGTAGCACTCACTTTTGTCATGTTTTGAGAGGCTAGTTAAGGATCATATCTCCTCTCCCTTACCTGACACCCTAGACGCACTTCAATTAGCATACCGCCCCAATAGATCCACAGACAGTGCAATCGCCATCGCACTGCACTCTGCCCTATCCCATCTGGACAAGAGGAATACCTATGTAAGAATATTGTTCATTGACTTTAGCTCAGCATTCAACACCATAGTACCCTCCAAGCTCATCATTAAATTTGAGGCCTTGGGTCTAAACCCCGCCCTGTGCAACTGGGTCCTGGGCTTCCTAACGGGCTACCCCAGGTGCTGAAGGTTGGAAACAACACCTACACTTTGTGGATTGTCAACACAGAGGCCCCACAAGGGTGTGTGCTCAGCCCCCTCCTGTACTCCCTGTTCACCCATGACTGCTCATCTCATATGTACGCTACGGTTCAAAATTTTTGGGTCACTTAGAAATGTCCTTGTTTTTTAAATAAAAGCTAACTTTTTTGATCCATTAAAATAACACAAAATTTATCAGAAATACAGTGTAGACATTGTTAAAGTTGTAAATGACTATTGTAGCTATAAATGGCTGATTATTTGATGGAATATCTACATAGGCGTACAGAGGTCCATTATCAACAACCATCATTCCTGTGTTCCAATGGCACGTTGTTAGCTAATCCAAGTTTATAATTTTAAAAGTCTAATTGATCATTAGAAAACCCTTTTGCAATTACGTTAGCACAGCTGAAAACTGTTGTTCTGATTAAAGGTGCAATACAACTGGTCTTCTTTAGACGAGTTGAGTATCTGGAACATCAGCATTTGTGAATTCTATTACAGGCTCAAAATGGCCAGAAACAAGGAATTTCTTCTGAAACTCATCAGTCTATTCTTGTTCTGAAGAATGAAGGCTTTTCCTTGTGAGAAATTGCGAAGAAACTGAAGATCTCACACAATGCTGTGTACTTCTCCCTTCACAGAACAGCGCAAACTGACTCTAACCAGAATAGAAAGATGAGTGGGAGGTTTCCGGTGCACAACAGAGCAAAAGGACAAGTACATTAGAGTGTCTAGTTTGAGAAACAGGCACCTCACAAGTCCTCAACTGGCAACTTCATTAAATAGTACCTGCAAAACACCAGTCTCAACGTCAATAGTAACGAAGCAAGTCCGGGATGCTGGCCTTCTAGGCAGAGTTCCTCTGTCCGGTGTCTGTGTTCTTTTGCCATCTTAATCTTCTATTTTCATTGGCCAGTCTGAGATATGGCTTTTTCTTTGCATCTCTGCCAAGAAGACCAGCCTCCCGGAGTCTCCTCTTCACTGTTGACGTTGAGACTGGTGTTTTGTGGGTACTATTTAATGAAGCTGCCAGTAGAGTTAGAGACAGCAGGTGCGGTAGAGAGAGAGTCCAGAACATCAGGTCCGGGACAAGGTAGCACGTCCAGTGGACAGACCAGGAGTTCCATATCCGCAGGTAGAACAGTTGAAACTGGAGCAGCAGCATGACCAGGTGGACTAGGGAAAGCAAGGAGTCATCAGGCCAGGTTGTCCTGAGGCATGATCCTAGGGCTCAGGTCGAGGTAGAGAGGTTGAGAGAGGTAGAGAGAGAGAGAATAAATATAAAATACTTAAATTCACACAGGACACCGGATAAGACAGGAGAAATAGTCCAGACTGAACCTAGCCCCTCGACGCATAAATACTGGATGCTAAAACAGGAGGGGTGTTACTAGAATAATACACACTGATACATCAATTGTATATAAGAATAATCCCGACCAATACATTGCTTATCATATCCTGCCATATGTTACACAATCTATTGCAAGCCCAAGGGTTTCTCCCCTCTCTGGGTGGGGAGACCTCCTTCCCTGTTATCAGATTCACAGTGGTCATAAGTTGTCTGTCACCGTTCATTGTCTGCTTTGTAGCATATTCTAATCATTCAATTAACAGATAAATCCCATTAACAAGGGGTCAGGAGACACTTTGGCCCTGCCCAACGATACCCCCGGACAGGGCCAAACAGGCAGGATATAACCCCACCCACCTTGCCAAAGCACAGCCCCCACAATACTAGAGGGATATCTTCAACCACCAACCTACTAAGGATCCCAATTTTTTATGTTTAAAAGTTCACACCCCTAACACACACACACACCTTCACTTATATCCCCCTCTATCTTACTCTTTCTCTTGTTCCATCTCTCATTTCTCTCTGGTATTAACTTTTCACAAACCCTCCCCTTGCAGTGATTCATTTCTGTACAACAAACGCGCACGTGTTTGTCTTCTGAAGTGGTCTGGTATGTGACTCAGCACCAGTGTGTTAAACAGAGCTTCTCCACTGCTGTAGGGTTTAGGGGGGAGATTCTGTCTGGCCCTGTATGTGACTGAGAGGACCATCTATCAGTGTGTGTTGATAACCCCAGGGGGTCTGGTGGAAGGTGACTTTCCACCCATAATGACTCAGAAACCACAACAGCAGGCTAGAATTAATGTCTTCATATCTGAACCAAATGGTGTGTGTCATCAGCTCTCACCTGATGAGTAAATACTTCCAGTGTATTCATGGGTGAAGAGCAGTGCTTTAATGTTTGATGAGGAGTAGTCTTATTTATGTTCTTCTCTGTTAGATCTCTGGTTTAACAGAGCCATACACTCTCTCTCTCTCTCTCTGGTTTAACAGAGCCATACACTCTCTCTCTCTCTGGTTTAACAGAGCCTGGTTTACAGCCATACACTCTCTCTCTCTCTGGTTTAACAGAGCCATACACTCTCTCTCTCTCTGGTTTAACAGAGCCATACACTCTCTCTCTCTCTGGTTTAACAGAGCCATACACTCTCTCTCTCTGGTTTAACAGAGCCATACACTCTCTCTCTCTCTGGTTTAACAGAGCCATACACTCTCTCTCTCTCTGGTTTAACAGAGCCATACACTCTCTCTCTCTCTGGTTTAACAGAGCCATACACTCTCTCTCTCTCTCTGGTTTAACAGAGCCATACACTCTCTCTCTCTCTGGTTTAACAGAGCCATACACTCTCTCTCTCTCTGGTTTAACAGAGCCATACACTCTCTCTCTCTCTGGTTTAACAGAGCCTACTCTCTCTCTCTCTCTGGTTTAACAGAGCCATACACTCTCTCTCTGGTTTAACAGAGCCTCTCTCTCTCTCTCTGGTTTAACAGAGCCATACACTCTCTGGTTTCTCTCTCTCTCTCTGGTTTAACAGAGCACTCTCTCTCTCTCTGGTTTACAGCCTACTCTCTCTCTCTCTCTGGTTTAACAGAGCCATACTCTCTCTCTGGTTTAACAGAGCCATACACTCTCTCTCTCTGGTTTAACAGAGCCATACACTCTCTCTCTCTCTGGTTTAACAGAGCCATACACACTCTCTCTCTCTGGTTTAACAGAGCCATACTCTCTCTCTCTCTGGTTTAACAGAGCCATACTCTCTCTCTCTCTCTGGTTTAACAGAGCCATACACTCTCTCTCTCTCTGGTTTAACAGAGCCATACACTCTCTCTCTCTCTGGTTTAACAGAGCCATACACTCTCTCTCTCTCTCTCTGGTTTAACAGAGCCACTCTCTCTCTCTCTGGTTTAACACTCTCTCTCTCTGGTTTAACAGAGCCATACACTCTCTCTCTCTCTGGTTTAACAGAGCCATACACTCTCTCTCTCTGGTTTAACTCTCTCTCTCTCAGAGCCACTCTCTCTCTCTGGTTTAACACTGGTTTCTCTCTCTCTCTGGTTTAACAGAGCCATACACTCTCTCTCTCTCTGGTTTAACAGAGCCATACTCTCTCTCTCTCTGGTTTAACAGAGCCATACACTCTCTCTCTCTCTGGTTTAACAGAGCCTCTCTCTCTCTCTGGTTTAACAGAGCCATACTCTCTCTCTCTCTCTGGTTTAACAGAGCCATACACTCTCTCTCTCTCTGGTTTAACAGAGCCATACACTCTCTCTCTCTGGTTTAACAGAGCCATACACTCTCTCTCTCTCTGGTTTAACAGAGCCATACACTCTCTCTCTCTCTGGTTTAACAGAGCCATACACTCTCTCTCTCTCTGGTTTAACAGAGCCATACACTCTCTCTCTCTCTCTCTCTGGTTTAACAGAGCCATACACTCTCTCTCTCTCTCTCTCTGGTTTAACAGAGCCACACTCTCTCTCTCTCTCTCTCTCTCTGGTTTAACAGAGCCACACTCTCTCTCTCTCTCTCTGGTTTAACAGAGCCATACACTCTCTCTCTCTCTTGCTCTCTTTTCACTTGCTTTTCTCTCTTTTTCACTCATGGCCTCTAGTCTTTTCCCTCTGTATATGTCTCTCCAGCTTTTTGTCTCTCTAGTCTATAGTTAGTTCCTTCCCTCTCTTCCTCCCATTTAGGCTGTGAGTGGTAGAGGAGACGAGGCTTGAAACTGGTTGAATTATTGATCGCTGCCTGATTTATCACCAAACCCAAAGAGAGAGCGAGGAAAAAGGGGAGTGTTTTAGAGAAGATAGAGACCTCAGGTCTATGAGGTCACAGTCATAATTGGTCCAAAGTTAGAGGTCAGGGAGAGGGTAATAACCTCTCACTCTCTCTGTGTGTGTCTCTCGCTCTCTCTCTATCTATCACTACCCATTTCTCTCTCTCTGTATCACTACCTCTCTTTCTGTGTCTCTCTTGCTATCACTACCGCTTTCTCTATGTCTCTCTATTACTACCTCTCTCTCTCACTCCCTCTACCTCGCTCTCTCCCAGCACCTCTCTCTCTCTCTCTATCCCAACCCCCACTCTATCTTTCCCTGATGCTGCTGGTCTAACCTCAGCAACCCAAAGATATACAGACAGAAGCTTTAGTGCCGGGAGGAAAAAACAACAATCAGGGAAGGGGTGGAGGGGGTACGGTAGAGCGGAGGGGATAGGGTAGAGCGGAGGGGATAGGGTAGAGCGGAGGGGGTAGGGTAGAGCGGAGGGGGTAGGGTAGAGCGGAGGGGGTAGGGTAGAGCGGAGGGGGTAGGGTAGAGCGGAGGGGGTAGGGTAGAGCGGAGAGGGTAGAGAATAGGATGGAGGGGGTAGGGTAGATTGGAGGGGGTAGGATAGAGTGGAGGGGGTAGGGATAGGATGGAGATGATAGGATAGAGTGGAGGGGTAGGATAGGGTGGAGGGGGTAGGATAGAGTGGATGGGGTAGGATAGAGTGGATGGTGCAGCGGATAGGATGGAGGGGATAGGGTAGAGCGGGGGGTAGGATAGAGTGGATGGTGCAGCGGATAGGATGGAGGGGAAAGGGTAGAGCGGGGGTAGGATAGAGTGGATGGGGCAGGATAGGATGGAGTGGAAAGGATAGAGCGGGGGGTAGGGTAGAGTGGATGGTGCAGCGGATAGGATGGAGGGGATAGGGTAGAGCGGAGGGGGTAGGGTAGAGCGGAGGGGGTAGGACAGAGCGGAGGGGTAGGATAGAGCGGAGGGGGTAGGATAGAGTGGATGGGGTAGGATAGGATGGAGGGGATAGGGTAGAGCGGAGGGGGTAGGATAGAGTGGAGAGATAGGATGGAGGGATAGGATAGAGCGGAGAGGGTAGGAGAGCGGAGGGGGTAGGATGGAGTGGGTAGGATAGAGTGGAGGGGGTAGGGTGGAGTGGATGGTGCAGTGGATAGGATGGAGAGGATAGGGTAGAGTGGAGGGGTAGGATAGAGTGGAGGGGGTAGGATAGAGCGGAGGAGATAGGGTAGAGCGGAGGGGGTAGGGTTTAGCGGATGGGGTAGGATAGAGCGGATGGTGCAGCGGATAGGATGGAGGGGATAGGGTAGAGCGGAGGGGTAGGATAGAGTGGATGGTGCAGAGGATAGGATGGAGGGGAAAGGGTAGAGTGGGGGGGTAGGGTGGATGGGCAGTAGGATAGAATGGAGAGGATAGGGTAGAGTGGGGGGTAGGATAGAGTGGAGGGGTAGGATAGAGTGGAGGAGATAGGGTAGAGCGGAGGGGGTAGGGTTTAGCGGATGGGGTAGGATAGAGTGGGGTGCAGCGGATAGGATGGAGGGGATAGGGTAGAGCGGAGGGGGATAGAGTGGATGGTGCAGCGGATAGGATGGAGGGGATAGGGTAGAGCGGAGGGGGTAGGGGTGGAGGGGGTAGGCGGAGTGGAGGGGGTAGGATAGAGTGGAGGGGGTAGGGTAGGATGGAGGGATAGGGTAGAGCGGAGGGGGGGTAGGATAGAGTGGATGGTGCAGCGGATAGGATGGAGGGGATAGGGTAGGGCGGAGGGGGTAGGGTAGAGGGAAGGGGTGGATAGGTGTAGCGGATAGGATGGAGGGGATAGGGTAGAGCGGAGGGGGTAGGGATAGAGTGATGGTGCAGCGGATAGGATGGAGGGGAGGGTAGAGCGGAGGGTAGGGTAGAGCGGAGGGGGTAGGATAGAGTGGAGGGGGTAGTGGATAGGATGGAGGGGATAGGGTAGAGCGGAGGGGTAGGATAGAGTGGAGGGGTAGCGGATGAGGGGATGGAGCGGAGGGGTAGGATAGAATGGATGGTGCAGCGGATAGGATGGAGGGGATAGGGTAGAGCGGAGGGGGTAGGGTAGAGTGGATGGTGCAGCGGATAGGATGGAGGGGATAGGGTAGAGCGGGGGGTAGGGTAGAGTGGATGGTGCAGCGGATAGGATGGAGGGGATAGGGTAGAGCGGAGGGGGTAGGATAGAGTGGAGGGGGTAGCGGATAGGATGAAGGGGATAGGGTAGAGCGGAGGGTGTAGGGTAGAGTGGAGGGGTAGTGGATAGGATTGAGGGGATAGGGTAGAGCGGAGGGGGTAGGATAGAATGGAGGGGGTAGCGGATAGGATGGAGGGGATAGGGTAGAGCGGAGGGGGTAGGGTAGAGTGGTGGGGGTAGCGGATAGGATGGAGGGGATAGGGTAGAGCGGAGGGGGTAGGGTAGAGTGGATGGTGCAGCGGATAGGATGGAGGGGATAGGGTAGAGCGGAGGGGGGGGTAGGATGGAGAGTGGAGGGGTAGCGGATAGGATGAAGGGGATAGGGTAGAGCGGAGGGTGTAGGGTAGAGTGGAGGGGGTAGTGGATAGGATTGAGGGGATAGGGTAGAGCGGAGGGGTAGGATAGAATGGAGGGGTAGCGGATAGGATGGAGGGGATAGGGTAGAGCGGAGGGGGTAGGGTAGAGTGGTGGGGGTAGCGGATAGGATGGAGGGGATAGGGTAGAGCGGAGGGGGTAGGGTAGAGTGGATGGTGCAGCGGATAGGATGGAGGGGATAGGGTAGAGCGGAGGGGGAAGGGTAGAGTGGATGGTGCAGTGGATAGGATGGAGGGGATAGGGTAGAATGGAGCGGAGGATGGAGGGGTAGGGTAGAATGGATGGTGCAGCGGATAGGATGGAGGGGATAGGGTAGAGCGGAGGGGGTATCGTAGAGCGGAGGGGGTAGGATAGACTGGAGGGGTAGCGGATAGGATGGAGGGGATAGGGTAGAGCGGAGGGGGTATGGTAGAGCGGAGGGGGTAGGATAGACTGGAGGGGATAGCGGATAGGATGGAGGGGATGGAGGGGTAGAGCATAGGATGGAGGGGTAGGGTAGCGGAGGGGGTAGCGGATAGGATGGAGGGGATAGGGTAGTGCGGAGGAGGTAGGGTAGAGTGGAGGGTGTAGCGGATAGGATGGAGGGGATAGGGTAGAGCGGAGGGGGTAGGGTAGAGTGGATGGGGCAGCGGATAGGATGGAGGGGATAGGGTAGAGCGGAGGGGGTAGGGTAGAGTGGAGGGGGTAGCAGATAGGATGGAGGGGATAGGGTAGATCGGAGGGGATAGGGTAGAGTGGAGCGGGGATGGTGCAGCGGATAGGATGGAGAGGATAGGGTAGAGCAGGGGGGTAGGGTAGAGTGGATGGTGCAGTGGCTAGGATGGAGGGGATAGGGTAGAGCGGAGGGGGTAGGGTAGAGTGGATGGTGCAGCGGATAGGATGGAGGGGAAAGGGGAAAGCGGGGGAGGGGTAGGGTAGAGCGGAGAGCGCAGAGAATAGGATGGAGGGGATAGGGTAGAGCAGAGAGGGTAGAGAATAGGATGGAAAGGGGATGGTAGAGCGGAGGGGGTAGAGAATAGGATGGATGGGATAGGGTAGCGCGGAGGGGGTAGGGTAGAGCGGAGAGGGTAGAGAATAGGATAGAGGGGGTGGGGTAGAGCGGAGAGGGTAGGGAATAGGACGGAAAGGGGGTGGTGGAGGGAGGGGGTAGAGAATAGGATGGAGGGGGTGGGTAGAGAATATGATGGAGGGGTGTGGTAGGGGGTAGAGAACAGGATGGAGGGGTGGGGTAGAGAATATGATGGAGGGGTGTGGTAGGGGGTAGAGAACAGGATGGAGGGGGTGTGGTAGGCGGTAGAGAATAGGATCGAGGGGTAGCGGGTAGAGATCAGGATGGGGGGTGGGGTAGAGCAGAGAGAGTAGAGAATAGGATGGAATGGGGGTGGTAGAGCGGAGGGGGTAGAGAATAGGATGGAGGGGATGGGGTAGAGCGGAGAGGGTAGAGAATAGGATGGAAAGGGGGTGGTAGAGAGAAGGGGGTAGAGAATAGGATGGAGGGGGTAGGGTAAGGTGTAACGGGTAGAGAACAGGATGGATGGGGTGGGGTAGAGCGGAGGGGGTAGAAAATAGGGTAGAGGGGTGTGGTAGGGGGTAGAGAACAGGATGGAAGGGGTGGGGTAGAGTGGATGGGCAGCGGATTGGATGGATGGGGTGGGGTAGGGGGTAGAGAACAGGATGGAAGGGGTGTGGTAGGGAGTAGAGAACAGGATGGAAGGGGTGGGGTAGGGGGTAGAGAACAGGATGGAAGGGGTGGGGTAGAGTGGATGGGCAGCGGATGGGATGGAGGGGTGGGGTAGAGCAAAGGGGGTAGAGAATAGGATGGAGGGGTGGGGTAGAGCGAAGGGGGTAGAGAATAGGATGGAGGGGATATTGTAGAGCGGAGAGGGTAAAAAATAGCATGGAGGGTTAGGGAAAGGTTAGGGGGGGCTGGAATAAAACATCTGCATTAACAGATCCTGGTCCTTTGGACTGATCTGAGTGGGGGACACATTTCTCCAGAGGTCAAAGTTCAACTGGGGAGTGTTGTTTTTTTCCCTCTTCTTTGATCACTCTGAGTGAACCTGCAGTGTCCACGCTGACAGAGGACAGTGAACCTGCAGTTTCCACGCTGACAGAGGACAGTGAACCTGCAGAGTCCACGCTGACAGAGGACAGTGAACCTGCAGAGTCCACGCTGACAGAGGACAGTGAACCTGCAGAGTCCACGCTGACAGAGGACTACCACTGAGGAAGTACAGCTCCCGCTCAGCCCAGTCAAAACTGTTCGCTGCCCTGGCCCCCCAATGGTGGAACAAACTCCCTCACGACGCCAGGACAGCGGAGTCAATCACCACCTTCCGGAGACACCTGAAACCCCACCTCTTTAAGGAATACCTAGGATAGGTTAAGTAATCCCTCTCACCCCACCCCCCCTAAGTTTTAGATGCACTATTGTTAAGTGACTGTCCCACTGGATGTCATAAGGTGAATGCACCAATTTGTAAGTCGCTCTGGATAAGAGCGTCTGCTAAATGACTTAAATGTAAATGTAAATGTAAGGACAGCGAGTAGTGTAAAAACAAAGGGGGGCAATGTAAATTGTCTGGGTGGCCATTTGATTAGTTGTTCAGCAGTCTTATGGCTTGATAAGGAGCCTTTTGGTCCGAGACTTGGCGCAACTGTACCGCTTGCCGTGCGGTAGCAGGGAGAACAGTCTATGACTTGGATGACTGGAGCCTTTTGACAATTTTTTGGGCCTTCCTCTGCCTAGTATATAGGTCCTGGATGTCAGGAATATAGGCTCCAGTGATGTACTGGACCGTACGCATTACCCTTTGTAGCACCTTACTGTCAGATGCCAAGCAGTTGCCCTACCAGGCGGTGATGCATCCGGTCAGGATGTTCTCGATGGTGCAGCTGTAGAACTTTTTGAGGATCTGGGGACCCATGACAAATCTTTTCAGTCTCCTGAGGGGGAATAGACTTTGTCGCTCCCTCTTCATAATTGTCTTGGTTTGTTTGGACCATGGTAGTTTGTTGGCGATGTGGGACACCAAGGAACTTGAAACTCTCGACCCGCTCCACTACAGCCCCATCAATGTTAATGGGGGCCTGTTTGGCCCACCTTTTCCTATAGTCCACGATCAGCTCATTTGAGAGAGAGGTTGTTGTCCTGGCACCACACTGCCCGGTCTCTGACCTCCTCCCTATAGGCTGTCTCATCGTTGTCGGTGATTAGGCCTACCACTGTTGTGTTGTCAGCAAACTTGATGGTGCTGGAGTTGTTCCTGGCCATGCAGTCATGGGTGAACAGGGAGTACAGAAGGGGACTAGGTACGCACCCCTGAGTGGCCCCAGGGTTGAGGATCAACGTGGCAGATGTGTTGTTCCCTGCCTTTATCACCTGGAGGGCGGCCCGTCAGGAAGTCCAGTATCCAGTTGATTAGGGAGGAGTTTAGTCCCAGGGTCCTTAGCTTATATGCTGAGCTGTAGTCAATTAACAGCATTCTCACATAGGTGTTCCTTTTGTCCAGGTGGAAAAGGGCAGTGTGGAGTTTGAGATTGTGATTGAGATTGTGACAACTGGGGTTCTGTTGGGGCAGTATGCGAATTGGTGGGTCTAGGTTTTCTGGCATGATGGTGTTGATGTGAGCCATGACCTGCCTTTCAAAGCAGCCTTTAGCTCGGTGCCGATGTTGCCTGTAATCTATGGCTTCTGGTTGGGAAATGTATGTACGGTCCCTGTGGGGACGACGTTGTCGATGCACTTATTGATGAAGGTGGTATACTGCTCAATGCCATTGGATGAATCCCGGAATATATTCCTGTCTGTGCTAGCAAAACAGTCCTGTAGCGTAGCATCCACGTCATCTGACCACTCCCGTATTGAGCGAGTCACTGGTACTTCCTGGTTTAGTTTTTGCTTGTAAGCAGGAATCAAGAGGATAGAATTATGGTCAGATTTGCCAAATGGAGGACGAGGGAGAGCTTTTTATGTGTCTCTGTGTGTGGAGTAAAGGTGGTCTAGAGTTTTTTTCCTCTGGTTGCAAGTGACATGAGGGTAGAAATGAGGTAAAACAGATGCCTGCATTAAAGTCTCCGGCCACTAGGAGCACCACTTCTGGAGGAGTATTTTCCTGTTTGCTTATGGCCTTATACAGTTCGTTGAGTGTGGTCTTAGTACCAGCATCGGTTTGTGGTGGTAAATAGACGGCTACGAATAATATAGATTTGAACTCTCTTGGTAGATAGTTAGGTCTACTTTTTATCATGAGGTATTCTACCTCAGGTGAGCAATACCTTGAGACTTCTTTAATATTAGACATCGCTCACCAGCAGTTATTGACAAATAGACACACACCCCCGCCCCTCGTCTTACCAGACGTAGCTGCTCTGTCCTGCCGAAATACGGAGAAGCCAGCCAGCTCTATATTATCCGTGTCGTTGTTCTGCCAAGTCTCTGTGAAACATAATATATTACATTTTTTAATGTTTCGTTGGTAGGATAGTTTTAATCGTAGATTGTCCAGTTTGTTTTCCAATGATTGCATGTTGGCCAACTCACTCGTCAACAAATTCTCACAAGGCACCCAGACCTCTGCCCCCTATATTTCCGTCTTTTCTTCACGCTAATGACAAGTATTTGGGCCTGGTCTCCAGGAAGCAGTATATCCTTCGCGTCGGACTTATTAAAGAAAAAAAGACATCCCCTCCGGCACCATTAATGAACCTGCAGAGTCCACGCTGACAGAGGACCTGCAGAGTCCACGCTGACAGAGGACCTGCAGAGTCCACGCTGACAGAGGACCTGCAGAGTCCACGCTGACAGAGGCCCTGCAGAGTCCACGCTGGCACTGTTATGTTCTTCATAGGGAGATGCAGAGAAAGACGGAGAGAGATTGTCTGGTGAGCTCCTGCTCCCTGGAGGCCGTTTTAACCATTAAAATGGTTATATTGACCATTTTACTGTGTCTGTGTATGTGTGTCAAGATGATATCTCTTAATCTCCATTCCCATTTCAATGTGTTCATTGCTATCACTTGTTATCGTTTCCAATAAATTGATTTGGAAGTGCTACACTCTGTTTGCAACTATTGAGCCTCATCAAGCTCAGCTGCGTTGTGCGGAGCAATAAGCGGGGAACAAGGATCCATCTTTGTTTTCCGTCTCCTTGTTTAGTTGTTGATGAGTTATATGATGTTGTTCTAATCAAACCTCATCAAGCGGATGGATGACAACAACAACACCAGTGGTAACATCCCATGTCTGATATACGATGGATGATAATAGAAAGGTGATGAAAAGAGCTGTGTTACTGAGTACCTAGTCAATTATGGGGAAGAGAATGGGGGTATAGAAAACTGCTGACAGCTCCTTCCTGCTTACGTCTTCTGAATCCCTGTGAAGTCGACAAATTACCGTCTCGCTAATTAGGGCGAAACCCAAATGGTTTGTGTTTAAATCTAGGACAGGATGGGGGAGAACGAGGTAGAGGAAGAGTAGGAAAGGAAGGGTTGATTTAAGCTGCTCTTGTTTTGTCACTTCGCCTATAATCCTTCCGTCATTCTTTTTCACATTCTCTCTCTCTTTCTTCTGCTTTCACTCCCCCCTCTCTCTATTTCTTCTGCTCTCACCCCCCTCTCTCTCTTTCTTCTGCTCTCACTCCCCCCTCTTTCTTCTTCTCTCGCTCCCCCTTCTCTCGCTCTTTCTTCTTCTCTCGCTCCACATTCTCTCTCTCTCTCTTTCTTCTTCTCTCGCTCCCCTCTCTCTCTTTCTTCTGCTCTCGTTCTCCTCCCCTCTCTCTGTCTCGTTCATTCATTCTCCCTGTCCTGGTTTTGTACTGTCAGCTTCTCTGAGGAATCAAAGCGAACTGTGTGTGTGTGTGTGTGTGTGTGTGTGTGTGTGTGTGTGTGTGTGTGTGTGTGTGTGTGTGTGTGTGTGTGTGTGTGTGTGTGTGTGTGTGTGTGTGTGTGTGTGTGTGTGTGTGTGTGTGTGTGTGTGTGTGTGTGTGTGTGTGTGTTACAGTGCATTGTATCATCCCCATGTCAGAGACGCTGATTAAACGTTTTAATTTTTTTAACCTTTATTTAACAAGGCAAGTCCGTTAAGAACAAATTCTTATTTTCAATGACGGCCTAGGAACAGTGGGTTAACTGCCTATAAACTTTGTATCATTCCTGCAGAAGCAGGACAAGAGGCCTACAGTGCCAGAGAAGATGAAACCAAATCCTCTGCTCTTGTTAGCCTTTGAAATCTCTTTGAAAACCCAAGACACTCCCCAACTTCCCAGCCAGGTGGAGAAATCTGAAACGGTCTCTAATAAGACAACCATAACTATCTCTGATGATCCAGGAAATTCTGATGGGAAAAGAGCGAGAGGAAGAGACAAGGGAAAGAAATGAAAGTCCAGAACGGGAAGTCAGAGGAAATAAGTTGCTTGTCTCTGTCAATGCGGGTTATCTTTGGCCTTCATGTTGGCCTGTGATGTTAGGCTGTGTCTGTGTGATGTTACTGGGTTTCTGTGTTTGTAATGTTCTGATGTACTGTAGGCTACACTGGAAAGGGGTAGCCGTGAATTAGGACGCATCTTACAGACAGCTCGGTGTTGAGTAAAGTTCTGTATTTCACATTACAGTACACCTACTGTCACGCCCTGACCTTAGAGAGCTTTTTATGTCTCTATTTATGTCTCTATTTTGGTTTGGTCAGGGTGTGTTTTGGGTGGGCATTCTATGTTCTATTTTCTATGTTTTTGTATTTCTTTGTTTTGGCCGGGTATGGTTCTCAATCTGGGACAGCTGTCATTCGTTGTTTCTGATTGGGAATCATACTTAGGTAGCCTTTTTCTCTTTGTGGGAAGTTGACTTGTGTTAGTGGCACTTTGCCCTCGTAAGCTTCACGGTTGTTCATTTTGTTTCTTGTTTTGTTGGCGTCATTCCAAAATATAAGAAAATGTACGCTCACCACGCTGCACTTTGGTCTACTTCCAACGACAATCGTGACACCTACAGTAATGTAAATACGGTATCAAAGCAAGTACTGTGTAATGACATACATTACAATGATGTAAAATGTACTGTATTGTACTGTAAAAAAGAAAGTCAATGCTACTAGAATCGGAATTAATGGACATTTACACATTACAGCATATTAATGAACATTTTATATTTTGTATCACTTGCACTTCTAGAGGCCTTTAACAAATGCTTCCAAACTGGCAGAGATAACAGGGCAAAACAGACCAAAAGGACATGGCAAAAAGCTCAACCATTTCAGGTTTAAGACTTGCTGCCACTCCAATCCAACCTATACATGAGGCACTATAAGCACATAGGAATTAAATTGGTACAGCATTTACATTACAATCATTTACATTATGCTGCAGTAAAAGATTTCAGAGTTTTTTTTTACTGTTGATAATACCTAAAATGACTGTATGAATTACAGTTTTCTGTTACAGTGTAGGCTGTGTATGTAATGGGGTTACTGTGTGGGCACCAGCCAATCGGCCATGGGATGGGATGGCAGGTACAGTCAGCTCCTATCACTGGAAAAATGTAGTCATGGCTTGGTCACTGGGCCTACTGGGGGGATGGGGGCAGAGACGGCTATGGAGGAGAGTGAAAGGGACAAACCAGGGGTTAATGAGAGAAAGGAGGGAGACCTGTGTAAAAAGCCATCTCCCTGCCTTATCAGTTGGAAGTAATGGGAAAACCCTGGGAGTTATGGAGTGGTTACTGAGAAGGGGTGCGGTGGAGGAGAGGAAGGAGGATGGGGGAGGCAGTGAGGAAGATGAGAGGAGAATGGTACATAAAGGAGAGAGAAATGTAGGACCCTTTCCACAGAGGGTTCTAAATGGAATCCAAAAGGATTCTACTAGTTATTCCTCAAAGCAGAGTTCTCCTATTGGGATGGCCGAAGAACCCTTTTTTCAAAGAGTGTACGTGTGATGTATTAGATTTCAGACAGTGAGGAAGATGAGAGGAGAAACAGAGGATACATAAATGAGAGGGAGGAGTGAGAAACAGCCCTAAGTGTAATGTATGCAGTCATATAACAAGTCATCTCAGCATCCAGAACTAAATCAGTTGTTTGAATGTTAAGAGATTACCTAACGAGCCATTTCAGCATTAAAACTATAAGCCTATTAATGTATGTGTAAATGCGTGAAGTGTGTGCGTGTGAGCTTAATTCCATCTCTCTAGCACCTCTAATGGTGTTCCCTGTAGGACTAGGCCTATGTGTAATTAGCAGTGCTAGCCGAGATCATTAACTCAGAGAGAATGGATGAATACCATTCCAGAACCACAGAACATGTTTCTTACCAAACGACTGCCATTAATCCTACAGGCAGTAAATGTGGCTTAGGGTGTTAATATTTCTTTACAAAAAAAAAAAAAACTTTCTAAACATTTGGTGGGGAACTTCCAAGCACCCCTATTCTTTGAGAGAGTATGCCTTATTGATAGGTCTACATGTTCCATTTATAAAACTACAACTACAAGAAAAGGGTGGGTTTTTGAGTGCATTTGTATGTGTGAATGTGTGCTTCTCTGGCATTGCTGTCTGTGAACAGGCTGGTGCTGTACACTCTAAGAGCCTTGGTGTGAGGAGCTGTTTGCTACAGGAACATAGAGGTAGGATACTTAGTGTTGAAATGGCCTTGAGGCTGCAGTTTTCACCAGGTTAAAACACCAGGTGAACACATTGGTACAACAAGATAATGGACCAATTAGAAGAGATTGGCAAGCTTTCAGTGTACACACCTCTCTCTCTTGCTGTCTCCCTGTCTCCCTGTCTATGTCTCCATGTCTGTCTGCCAGCCTGTCTCCCTGTCTGTCTCCATGTCTGTCTGCCAGTCTGTCTGTCTGTCTGTCTCCCTGTCTATGTCTCCATGTCTGTCTGTCTGTCTGTCTGTCTGTCTGTCTGTCTGTCTCTAACTCAACCACACACACTTTGCTTTAACAAGTTATTTTTGCCCGACAGCCCTTTCCAGGTTATCAGGGGTCATTACTGCTGTTATACTTAGGTGTGTGTGTGTGTGTTCTACATACACCAGTATTTTGTGAGTGCAGCTTTCCCTCTGTGGTGTAATCTACGGGCAGGAAAGATGAGCTGCCGTAGCGGACTTATCGCTAACTCCGCTAACTCAATAACACAACACTGATGACAGCAATCAATCTGAGAGGGCTCTCAAATTCTCACTCACGCACGCACACACACACACACACACACACACACACACACACACACACACACACACACACACACACACACACACACACACACACACACACACACACACACACACATCAGGGTGGTGTGTGGGCGCTGTTGCCCTAAGCTAATCCATGGGAAATGGGTTATTTGGAAGTGGAGTGGAATTTGATCAAATGGATACCAATACTCTTCCAGGAACTGAGATCCCACTACAGCAGCTCCTAAAAGCATTCCGCCACCCTACTGTGTGTGTGTGTGTGTGTGTGTGTGTGTGTGTGTGTGTGTGTGTGTGTGTGTGTGTGTGTGTGTGTGTGTGTGTGTGTGTGTGTGTGTGTGTGTGTGTGTGTGTGTGTGTGTGTGTGTGTGTGTGTGTGTGTTTGTTCCCCCTACCACACCTATTCTCCCACCATAAATGGTAAGCAATTAGAGGGTGAGTATGGCAAGATGCAATAAGCCTCGCACACCTCAGCAGTGCTCTGTTCTTTCGCTCGCTCGCTCTCTCTCTCTGGTTTGTCTCTCACTCTCTCACTCTCTCACTCTCCCGCTCTCTGGTCTCTCGCTCTCTCTCTCTGGTCTTTCTCTCTCTCTCTGGTCTTTCTCTCTCTCTCTCTGGTCTCTCGTTCTCTCTCTCTCTGGTCTCTCACTCTCTCTCTAGGCTCTCTCTGATCTCTCTTTGATCTCTCTCTCTCTCTGGTCTCTTTCTCTCATCTCCCACTCTCTTTGGTCTCTTTTTCTCTGGTTTCTTTTTCTGGACTCTCGCGCTCTCTGGTGTCGTGACTTTACTTTCATTAATCTGATGTCTGTTATTTATTGAATCCACTAACTATGTTTAATTATTACTCGATTTAAATTAATCATGTAACAATTAACTCAGGATTTGGGACACCACGGAATAAGTTGTTTAGTTACCATCTCCCAAATTAATCTCTTTAAGGTCTTTACCTATTTCATCGATAAACAGTCATCTTATTAATCAATCAATCAGTCAAATGTATTTATATAGCCCTTCTTACATCAGTTGATGTCATAAAATGCTGTACAGAAACCCAGCCTAAAATCCAAACAGCAAGCAATGCAGGTGTAGAAGCACAGTGGCTAGGAAAAACTCCCTATAAAGGCCAGAACCTAGGAAGAAACATAGAAAGGAACTGGGCTATTAGGGGTGGCCAGTCCTCTTCTGGCTTTGCCGGGTGGAGATTATAACAGAATATGGCGAAGATGTTCAAATGTTCATAGATGACCAGCAGGGTCAAATAATAATCACAGTGGTTGTCGAGGGTGCAATAGGTCAGCACCTCAGGAGTAAATGTCAGTTGGCTTTTCATAGTTGATCTTTCAGAGTATCTCTACCGCTCCTTCTGTCTCTAGAGAGTTGAAAACAGCAGGTCTGGGACAGGTAGCACGTCCAGTGAACAGGTCAGGGTTCCATAGCCGCAGGCAGAACAGTTGAAACTGGAGCAGCAGCACAGCCAGTTGGACTGGGGAAACAAGGAGTCATCAGGCCAGGTAGTCCTGAGGCATGGTCCTAGGGCGCAGGTCCTCTGAGAGAGAGAGAGAGAGAGAGAGAGAGAGAGAGAGAGAGAGAGAGAGAGAGAGAGAGAGAGAGAGAGAGAGAGAGAGAGAGAGAGAGAGAGAGAGAGAGAGAGAGAGAGAGAGAGAGAGAGAGAGAGAGAGAGAGAGAGAGAGAGAGAGAGAGAGAGAGAGAGAGAATTTGAGAGCACATACTTAAATTCACAAAGGAAACTCGATAAGACAGGAGAAATACTCCAGATAAAACAGACTGACCCTAGCCCCCCGACACATAAACTACTGCAGCATAAATACTGGAGGGTCGAGAGACGCTGAGGCCCTGTCCGACGATACCGCCGGACAGAGCCAAACAGGCAGGATATAACCACACCCACTTTGCCAAAACACAGCCCCCACACCACTAGAGGGATATCTTCAACCACCAACTTACTATCCTGAGACAAGGCCAAGTATAGCCCACAAAGATCTCCGCCACTGCACAACCCAAGGGGGGGGGGGTGACAACCCGGACAGGAAAATCATGTCAGTGACTCAACCCACTCAAGTGACGCACCCCTCCTAGGGACGGCATGGAAGAGTACCAGTAAGCCAGTGACTCAGCCCCTGTAATAGGGTTAGAGGCAGAGAATCCCAGTGGAGAGAGGGGAACCGGTCAGGCAGAGACGGCAAGGGTGGTTCGTTGCTCCAGTGCCTTTCTGTTCATTAACCTGTTGACGGGGTAGGGTTCACTTTTGGGAACGACCCCTCCCACGTTCAGCTGGAACGGTGGCGCATGGAAAGCAAAAATATTCTTAGAAATATTTGACCTCCACACATTAACAAGTCCAATAGCTCAAATGAAAGATAAACACCTTGTTCATCCAGCCAGCAAGTCCGATTTCTAAAATGTTTTACGGCGAAAACATAGCACATATTTATGTCAAACCACCACCAAAGACACAGCTAATTTGAATAGCCAAGTTGAACAAAATATGCAATCAACAAACGCAGGATTCAAAGAAAAATAATTCACTAACCTCTTGAAAATCTTCATCAGATTACAGTAATAGGACATGTTACACAGTACATTAATGTTTTTTTCAATAATATGCTATTTATATCCATAAATCTCTGTTTACAATGACGCAATGTTAAAAAAATGCTACTCAAATGTCCGGAGAAATGACGATAACTCCGGCAGATAACGTCAGATAACAAGCAATACACATCATAAACTTTGACTAAATATACATGTTCTACATATAGATAGAAAGATACACTTCTTCTTAATGCAACCGCTGTGTTACATTTATTTTTAACGTTACAGAATTTGTTCACTAGGCTATAATATGAGACGGCGCTCACACATTAGCATTATGTCTCCACTATGTTGGACTCCACAGAAACACAAAAATAACCACATAAATAGTCCCTTACCTTTGATGTTCTTCGATCAAAAGCCGTGGAAGTAGTCATACTTACCAAAAACTGCGTTTGGTTTTCAAGTCTGTGCCTTTGGGCTATCAAACACTACAAATTCTGTCTGAAATGCAGCCAAAATTCTAGTGGATGCGCATCTAAACTTCAAAATGACATATTATATGTCGATGAAACTGGTCAAACTAAGTGCAGAATCAAGCTTTAACATTTTCTGAACACGCAAACCAATCCTTAGCTCGAACAGACAAACACACGTCGTTTGGTCAACCCTGGAAGAGAGCTCTGGACCCGATGCTCGCATCAAAGTGCATGTATTTTCGCGTGACCTGAAGGTTTCAGCCTGCCAAAAGTGGAGGCAGCGCGCGATTCTCACAATGACAAACCCCATTGAAAGCAGACATCGCGCTGAAGACATAGAAACTATTCCCAGATCTGTAGCTGCTTGGGAAGGGTGGGGGCGATGACGTCAAAGTTGGCCCAACTTTCTTGATGATGAGAGAGTTTGGGAGAATGGCTGCCCTGAGAGTTCTGCTTTACATACAGACATAATTTGAACGGTTTTAGAAGCTTTAGAGTGTTTTCTATTCAATTATAATTATTATATGCATATATTAGCAATTTTGGACAGATTTTGTTTGTGTTTACTATGGGCACGCAATTCCTCCAAAGGGGGCAGTAGTCAGCCCTATCTTTAACAGGTTTCATTACATCTTATCAAATACTCATTCTGAACGATCGTAGCCTTCTTGGATCTGAAAAAAGCCAGCCTTGCACATTATTCAGTACTACACAAATTTGTTTAATCATTTATTTACTAGCTAACTAAATAATAACTCATAATAAACACACACTCTTACATGAGTCAAAGGTCCCTAGTGGACTGACAAGATATGACGGCTTGTTGCAACATAGATGGAGAGGCGGGAGGGGGGCAGAGAGAGAAAAAGGGACACATTCTATAACTATTCTCCCATTAACCATATACTTTGCACATGAACCACCGCCCGTTTAGAATAAGAAATCATGAATGTATTTGCATGTGAAATGTCGTTGTTCGTCATTTATCTCGGTCTGAAGTAAGCCTTCTCAGGAAAGTTGTTGGCCTTTCAGCTGTATGGCTCTGATTGTCCGAAAGGGGTCTCCCCTTTTAAGGCTTCTACTGTTGTTCACTCTGGAAGATAACCAGCCATGTCGACGGTTCCCATTGGTGATGAGCGTAGTAGGATAGTCTCACTTAGATTCAATGATTCGCTTTTCTCGATATCAGACCAGTGATTGTCTGGGGTGAGCGTCTCTCCTTTTCCTCCTTGTGTTGGTATTCAGGATTCGGGCCAGAGCTGCAGCTCTTCGTCTCTCGGATCTAAAGGAAGGTGAATTTATTTCTTCACCTCGTGTTGAGGTTCAACGTTTCAACCATTTCAAACGTGAAGCTATCGCTCCACGCTTTTCTGGTCTAATGTTAATTTTGTTACCAAGGCCTTATGTACTCTGGCCAAAGGGGACGCCTCTGTCCGTCAGACACGCTCTTCTGACCTCACTCAGGGCGTGGCTACTTAATGTGCAAAGGATTTGATTAGAAGTAAAAAAACATTCATATATATATCTTTAAAAAACTTGTAACGGGGTTATCCTTTCCAAGTTACAGTGTTTGGTCCTTACAGTTTTTAAAAACATCACAAAATGAAAACCAATATTACACTTGTTTTCCATAGTTCCCCACTGACCACTTCCCACATGATGTTAAAAATATTGTTCCATTATCACTTTTTTTAACGTTAGAGTTTTGGGCAGGCAAAAGTATCTGTGAACAAAACCATTCATTTGGTTGATACTAAAGAGTAAGAGAGAGAGTCTCTCTCTCTTGTAATTTACAACCGGTTGTGAACGGTTGACCATCCAGCAGCTCCCCTCCTCCCCTCTGTGGGAAGGAGAGAGGCCTGGTTACCGTGACCCCCCCACCAGTCTGATCTGACCCATTCTGATCCTCACAGGACAGTCATGACACTGGTCTCTCTCTCTCTCTGGTCTCTCTCTCCTTCTCTCTATTCTCAATTCAATTTTAATTTAAGGGGCTTAATTGGCATGGGAAACAATTGACAAATCACGTGAAATTAACAGTAAACATTACACTCACAAAAGTTCCAGTAGAATAAAGACATTCCAAATGTCCTATTATGTCTATTTACAGTGTTGTAATGATGCAAATAGTTAAAGTACAAAATGGAAAATAAATAAACATAAATATAGGTTGTTTTTACAATAGTGTTTGTTCTTCACTGATTTCCCTTTTCTTGTGGCAACAGGTCACAAATCTTGCTGCTTTGATGGCACACTGTGGTATTTCACCCAGTAGATGGATTGGATTTGTTTTATCAAATTATTTGTGGATCTGTGTAATCTGAGGGAAATATGTGTCTTTAATATGGTCATACATTTGGCAGTAGGTTAGAAAGTGCAGCCCAGTTTGTGGCCAGTGTGCACATAGCCTGTCTTCTCTTTGAGAGCCAGGTCTGCCTACGGTGGCCTTTCTCAATAGCAAGGCTATGCTCACTGAGTCTGTACAAATTCAAAGATTTCCTTAATATTGGGTCAGTTACAGTGTTCAGGTATTCTGCCACTGTGTACTCTCTGTTTAAGGGCAAATAACATTCTAGTTTAATCAGTTTTTTGGAAATTCTGTCCAATGTGTTTCTCTCTCTCTTCTTTCTCTGGTCTCTCTATCCTCTCTTACTCCGGTCTCTCTCCCCTCTCTTTATCTCTCTCCTCTTTATCTCTATTTCTCGCTCTCTTTCTCTGGTCTCTCCTTCTAGCTCACATTTTCTCTCTCTCGCTCTCTCTTCTCTTCCATAAACCAATCGCTGAAAGCTAAACTTCAATTAATCACCTGTACTGCTACACGATACCTCATCATAAACAGATATTGTAAATCACAATCTTTCTCTCTCTCTCTCTTTCTCTTTCTCTGGTCTCTCTATCCTCTCTCGTTCTCTCTCTTTCTCTGGTCTCTCTCCTCTCTTTATCTCTCTCTCCTCTTTATCTCTTTCTCGCTCTTTCTGTGGTCTCTCTCTCTCTCTCGCTCTATCCATCTCCCTCCTCTCCTTTCTCTCTATATACACACACAGCTTTGTAACGGAGTTTGATCTTTCCTGTCATTTTCACAAGACGTTCGGAGCACATCAAAGACTAAAACCATTTCAATCATCCCAAAGCCCTTGCCTCCTAAACATCACAGTCAAGGAGGAGAGAGAATGGGAAACGGATAAGACCGTGATGAGAAGATCACGCGTGTAAGAGGAAAGACGTTTGATCTCTTCCTGGTCTGATAACTAAGTCATTAGGGTATGAGTGTTGGAGATAACACCACCAACACACACTGAGATGTGTTAAGAACAGGAAGCTGTGACATAGATAGTGGTTTTACTGATACAGGGAAGAAGCAGAGAGAAGCAGATAAGATCAACTTTCTTTGATATAGCCTAGGCGTAGCACTTTTTCTAATAGCAACTGAACCAAACCCCTGAAAAGATCTCCTCTCTGTCGCCTGTGTCTGTTGATAGTAGAATGTGCAGTGCAGACCTTTTCTACAAACAATGTAAAACTTTTGAGATGGTTGCGTTCCAAGATCTAGCAGTGTACTTTTGTACTTTTGTATTTTTCGTCTTTTTTTGTATATATTTCAATTTTATTTTCAATATCTTCTCCATTTTAGTTCAATTATACCTTCCGGTAACCTGTGTCACCGAATGTGATATGGAACCGCTATTATTTTTAATTTTTAGACCGTATATCAAGAACCTCCTAGCCATCAGAAGCTAACCAGCTAATTTGTTACAAGCTATTTAGTCATTGTTAGCCACTGCTAGCGGCCTTTACCTTCTGCACAGATACCAGCCCTTTTTTTGCCTGGATAATACTCGCCAGCCTACCAGTATCGGACTGTTTCTCCACTACAATGCCGGATTCCTGCTGTAATCCCTGGACCAATACTCCTGATCTTCACAGCTAGCTAGCGCCCACCGAGTTACCCAGTACTGAAGCTATCCCTGAGGCCCACCTCCCAGCCTACTCAGTTGTTCACCCGGATTCCATAAAAACACGGCTAGAACACACTACTCCACCGGCTCCTTGCCGTAAGCTCTGGACCTTGGCACCGGATCACCACTGCTACCGAGTGGCTATAGTGGCTAACGCCCCTGCCACGAAGCTAGCACCAGTTAGCCGTGGGCCAGGCGCATCTCCCGGCTAGAAAACTAAATTACTACAACTACAATACCTCTTTCGCCATCTTGCTTGGATCCTTAGTCGACACGGCGCACCACCGCACCACCACGCCTGGCCTGCCGACTGATCTCCATCCCCTGTGCCTTCAACCGACCTCCGTCGGACATCGGAGCAGACGCTTCTACTAGCCCCGGGCTACTAACTTTAAATGCCGTGTCGCCCGCATGCTAGCGTAGTAGCGACTACTCCGCGGCTTCCCTGTTCCATCTATTGCTGCCCCCTGGACCCTATGATCACTTGGCTACATAGCTGATGCCTGCTAGACTGTCCATTAATCACGGTACTCCATTCTGTTTATTTTTTTTGTTTATCTGTCGGCCCCAGTCACGAACTCAGGCTCTGTATGTAGTTAACTGACCCTCTCTGCCCATTCATCACCATTTTACCTGTTGTTTTAGCTGATTAGCTGTTGTTGTCTCACCCGTTGTTGTCTTAGTTAGCTCTCCAAATCAACACCTGTGATTACTTTATGCCTCTCTGTATGTCTCTCTCATATGTCAATATGCCTTGTATACTGTTGTTTAGGTTAGTTATCATTGTTTTAGTTTACAATGGCGCCCCTAGTTCCACTCATTATACCTCTGATACCTCCTTTGTCCCACCTCCCACACATGCGGTGACCTCACCCATTATAACCAGCTTATCCAGAGATACAACCATCACTCAGTGCCTGGGCTTACCTCCGCTGTACCTGCTCCCCACCATACCCCTGTCTGCACATTATGCCCGGAATCTATTCTACCACGCCCAGAAATCTGCTCCTTCTGTTCTTTCTCCCCAACACTCTAGGCGACCAGTTTTGATAGCCTTTAGCCGTACCCTCATCCTACTCCTCCTCTGTTCCTCTGTTCCTCAGGCCCTGCATGTCCCCAAGCACCCTCATTTGTTGACTTCTGTGATCGAAAAAGCCTTGGTTTCATGCATGTCAACATCAGAATCCTCCTCCCTAAGTTTGGTTTACTCACTGCTTTAGCACACTCCGCCAACCCTGATGTCCTTGCCGTGTCTGAATCCTGGCTTAGGAAGGCCACCAACAATTCTGAGATTTCCATACACAACTACAACATTTTCCGTCAAGATAGAACTGCCAAAGGGGGAGGAGTTGCAATCTACTGCAGAGATAGCCTGCAAAGTTCTGTCATAATTTCCAGGTCTATACCCAAACAGTTTGAACTTCTAATTTTAAAAATGAACCTCTCCAGAAATAAGTCTCTCACTGTTGCCGCCTACTATCTACCCCCCTCTCTCCCAGCTGTGCCCTGGACACCATTTGTGAATTGATAGCCCCCCATCTAGCTTCAGAGTTCATTCTGTTTGGTGTGTCACGAACCGGCTCAAAGCCCGTAACAAAGGGAGACAACGTGGAGATAAGGAGTAGCAAAATCTAGATTTATTAAATAAGTAACTAAGTATAATATACAATGGTGTGTGTAATCAGTAATCAGTAGTGTAAGTGAGTGTTTTGCATGAATGTGATAATGCAGGGTGATGAAAGGTGCCAAAGCAAACAAACAAAAGGCCACCAAGAACCACAACAGAATCTACAAAAGGTGTCTGCATGGAGAGAGTCTCCTCCATGAATGTGGAAGAGGTCTATTTATCCTGGGAGACACCTGGCCCAGGTGTTTCCCATGTAGCTGACGACCCTCTCAACTCCGCCCACCGGCATCCTAATAAGGAAACAAGAACAAAGACAGAATACGGCAGACAGAGTGGGAGGGTCGTCACATTCCCCCCCATAAAACCGGGGACCAACAAGGACCCCGGAACAACATACCAGCCTCCAAGTTCCAAATTGACACAGCCTCTGTGCCCCAAATTGATGAGGGTTTACGTGTTCACACTTACAATTTGCCCAAGCCAACCTCCTCCCCAGACCTCAGCAACCTTCGCACAGGAAGCAACATTTAAGAGGAAAGAAAACAAGACCAGGAGGGAGCAGACAGGACAGAGAGAACATAACAATACGAAACAATGGTCAGTCACGTAAACATTAGGAACAGGGCGCACGAGAGAGCGCATCAGCAATCACGTTTTCAGTCCCCCAGATGTGCCTCACATCGAGATGGAATGATTGTAAAAATAAACACCATCGCATTATCCTCTGGTTTGGACACATCATGGACCTCAAAAAAGTGAGGGGGTTATGGTCGGTGTAGACCACAATAGGTACTACCCCCGACCCGACATACACTTCGAAGTGTTGTAGCGCCCAAATGAGTGCTAGCGCTTCCTTTTCAATAACCGAATAGTTCAACTGATAATCGTTAAACTTTTTAGAAAAGAAACTAACAGGCCTCTCAATCCCAGACACATCTGCTTGCAGCAAAACTGCACCTGCCCCCACATGACTAGCATCCACCTGCAAGGTAAATGACAAATCCCTGCGAGGAGCAGCCAGCACTGGAGTTGAGGTAAGCAACCAATACTGGGCCGATCACACTCAAACACCATATTCAAACCAAACACGTACCTCCACGGTCTCCCAAACCAATAGTTCAAAGATCCCGGATGAGCCCCCACTTGTCACGAACCGGCTCAAAGCCCGTAACAAAGGGAGACAACGTGGAGATAAGGAGTAGCAAAATCTATATTTATTAAATAAGTAACTAAGTATAATATACAATGGTGTGTGTAATCAGTAATCAGTAGTGTAAGTGAGTGTTTTGCATGAATGTGATAATGCAGGGTGATGAAAGGTGCCAAAGCAAACAAACAAAAGGCCACCAAGAACCACAACAGAATCTACAAAAGGTGTCTGCATGGAGAGAGTCTCCTCCATGAATGTGGAAGAGGTCTATTTATCCTGGGAGACACCTGGCCCAGGTGTTTCCCATGTAGCTGACGACCCTCTCAACTCCACCCACCGGCATCCTAATAAGGAAACAAGAACAAAGACAGAATACGGCAGACAGAGTGGGAGGGTCGTCACAGGTGACCTAAACTGGGATATGCTTAACACCCCGGCAGTCCTACAATCTAAGCTAAATGCCCTCAATCTCACACAAAGCATCAAGGAACACACCAGGTACAACCCTAAATTCGTAAAAATGGGCACCCTCATAGACATTATCCTGACCAACTTGCTCTCCAAATACACCTTTGAAGAGGGGGATGACCGCAGTAGCTTTCCAATCTTTAGGGATCTCGGACGATACAGAGGAGAGGTTGAACAGCCTGGTAATAGGGGTTGCAACAACGGCAGCGGATAGTTTTAGAAAGAGAGGGTCCAGATTGTCTAGCCCAGCTGATTGTTGCAACCCCTATTACCAGGCTGTTCAACCTCTCTTTCGTATCGTCCGAGATCTCTAAAGATTGGAAAACTACCGCGGTCATCCCCCTCTTCAAAGGGGGTGACACCCTAGACCCAAACTATTACAGACCTATATCCATCCTGCCCTGCCTATCTAAAGTCTTCGGAAGCCAAGTTAATAAACAGATCACTGACCATTTCGAATCCCACCGTACCTTCTCTTCTCGCTCTTGCTGCTGGCGATTCCCTGATCCACCTCTACGCAGATGACACCTTTCTGTATACTTCTGGCCCTTCCTTGGACACTGTGCTAACTCACCTCCAAATGAGCTTCAATGGCATACAACTCTCCTTCCGTGGACTCCAACTGCTCTTAAACGCCAGTAAAACCAAATGCATGCTTTTCAACCGTTCGCTGCCCGCACCCACCCACCCGACCAGCATCACCACCCTGGACAGTTCCGACCTAGAATATGTGGACAACTATAAATACCTAGGTGTCTGGCTAGACTGTAAACTCTCCTTCCAGACTCATATTAAACATCTCAAATCCAAAATCAAATCTAGAATTGGCTTTCTATTTCGTAAAACAAAGCCTACTTCACTCACGCCGCCAAACTTACCCTTGTAAAACTGACTATCCTACCGATCCTCGCCTTCGGCGATGTCATCTACAAAATAGTTTCCAATACTCTACTCAGCAAACTGGATGCAGTCTATCACAGTGCCATCCATTTTGTTACCAAATCACCTTATACCACCCACCACTGCGACCTGTATGCTCTAGTCGGCTGGCCCTCACTACATATTCATCACCAGACCCACTGGCTCCAGATCATCTATAAGTCTATGCTAGGTAAAGCTCCGCCTTATCTCAGTTCACTGGTCACGATAACAACACCCACCCGTAGCCCACGTTCCAGCAGGTATATCTCAATGATCATCCCCAAAGCCAACACCTCATTTGGCCGCCTTTCCTTCCAGTTCTCTGCTGCCAGTGACTGGAACGAATTGCAAAAATCACTGAAGTTGGAGACTTTTATTTCCCTCACCAACTTTAAACATCAACTATCTGAGCAGCTAACCGATCACTGCAGCTGTACATAGTCCATCTGTAAATAGCCCACCTAATCTACCTACCTCATCCCCATACTGTTTTTATTTTATTTACTTTTCTGCTCTTTTGCACACCAGTATCTCTACTCTTTATCACTCCAGTGTTAATCTGCTAAATTGTAATTATTCACTCCTATGGCCTATTTATTGCCTACCTCCTCATGCCTTTTGCACACACTGTATATAGACTTTCTTTTTTCTATTGTGTCATTTACTTGTCTATTGTGTTATTGTTATCTATTGTTTATTGTTTACTCCATGTGTAACTCTGTGGTGTTGTCTGTGTCACACTGCTTTGCTTTATATTGGCCAGGTTGCAGTTACAAATGAGAACTTGTTCTCAACTAGCCTGCCTAGTTAAATAAAGGTGAAATTAAAAATAAATTTTAAAAAGATAAAAAGGTAATCCCCGACACACACATACACATTGATGGGGGGACCGTCCAGGTCATGGGGAGTGTCTAGGTCGTGGGGACTGTCTAGGTCATGGGGACCGTCCAGGTCATGGGGACCGTCCAGGTTCGTATAAATCACGCGTGTTCGTCAGGGTAGAATTATTTATTTGATTCACACAGCAACGCGCACGCACACACACACACACAGTCTGTGCCAGGAGCTTTGACTCACCCGGTAAAACAGAGGGGTGTTTTTAGAGAGGGAAGGTGAGATGTGATTCATACAGGATGTCTGTTACAATTTGTTTTCCATTATTAAAACTGTTTCTGCTTTCTGAGAACAATTGTTATTGAGACAGACACACATATTCCCACACGATTCAGCTGCAGAATCAAAAACACAATCCAACACACATGGCCCAGGAAGAAACCACATCCACCACACATAGCCCGGGGAAGAAACCACATCCACCACACTTGGCTTGGGGAAGAAACCACATCCACCACACATGGCCTGGGGAAGAAACCACATCCACCACACATAGCCCAGGGAAGAAACCACATCCACCACACTTGGCTTGGGGGAAAAACCACATACACCACACACGGCCTGGGGAAGAAACCACAAACCACACATAGCCCAGGGAAGAAACCACATACACCACACATAGCCCAGGGAAGAAACCACATCCACCACACATGGCCTGGGAGAAGAAACCACATACACCACAACGGCCAGGGAAGAAACCACATACACCACACATAGCCCAGGGAAGAAACCACATACACCACACATGGCCTGGGGAAGAAACCACATACACCACACACGGCCTGGGGAAGAAACCACATACACCACACATAGCCCAGGGAAGAAACCACATCCACCACACATAGCCCGGGGAAGAAACCACATCCACCACACTTGGCTTGGGGAAGAAACCACATCCACCACACATGGCCTGGGGAAGAAACCACATCCACCACACATAGCCCAGGGAAGAAACCACATCCACCACACTTGGCTTGGGGGAAAACCACATACACCACACACGGCCTGGGGAAGAAACCACATACACCACACATAGCCCAGGGAAGAAACCACATACACCACACATAGCCCAGGGAAGAAACCACATACACCACACATGGCCTGGGGAAGAAACCACATACACCACACACGGCCTGGGGAAGAAACCACATACACCACACACATGGCCTGGGGAAGAAACCACATACACACACACCGGGGAAACCACATCCACCACACTTGGGGAAGAAACCACATCCACCACACATGGCCTGGGGAAGAAACCACATCCACCACACATAGCCCAGGGAAGAAACCACATCCACCACACATAGCCCAGGGAAGAAACCACATACACCACACATGGCCTGGGGAAGAAACCACATACACCACACACGGCCTGGGGAAGAAACCACATACACCACACATGGCCTGGGGAAGAAACCACATACACCACACATAGCCCAGGGAAGAAAGAAACCACACATAGCCCAGGGAAGAAACCACACCACACATAGCCTGGGGAAGAAACCACATCCACCAGGGAAGAAACCACATGGCCCAGGGAAGAAACCACATCCACCACACGGCCTGGGGAAGAAACCACATACACCACACATGGCCTGGGGAAGAAACCACATACACCACACATAGCCCAGGGAAGAAACCACATACACCACACATAGCCCAGGAAGAAACCACATACACCACACACGGCCTGGGGAAGAAACCACATACACCACACATGGCCTGGGGAAGAAACCACATACACCACACATAGCCCAGGGAAGAAACCACATACACCACACATAGCCCAGGGAAGAAACCACATCCACCACACATAGCCCAGGGAAGAAACCACATACACCACACATAGCCCAGGGAAGAAACCACATACACCACACATAGCCCAGGGAAGAAACCACATCCACCACACATAGCCCAGGGAAGAAACCACATCCACCACACATAGCCCAGGGAAGAAACCACATACACCACACACGGCCTGGGGAAGAAACCACATACACCACACACGGCCTGGGGAAGAAACCACATACACCACACATAGCCCATCCAAGTTTTGTATGAAGATTTTATTTGTAATTTTCAAGGAGCATTTGATTGCCTCTCACCATCTCATTCTCTTCTTCTTTCTCCTCCTGTCACACCCGAATCTGCTTATCAAGGCCCATGTTAACGTTTCCATGTCATTAACAACAGCGATATTGGCTGTATATGTGTATGTGTCTGTCATCGTCACGGCGACAGGATTCCTCTCTCCCTCATCCATCATAGTGTGGTTGGCTGGCGCTGGCATGTCGACACACGCCACAAACACACTGTCACCACAGGCACACACACACTGCTCCCTAGTGACAGAATTATAATTAAACACCTGTACCATACTCCATTCTTCCTGTGGTTCCTCCCAGAACACTATGGAGTTGATGCGTATAGGGACTCGCCGTCTAAAAGGTGCAACTTACTTGTTTTTTTATTGACAAAGCACTGGCAGCCTGGAGGGGAGGCAGAATGTGTTTTCCTCCTTTTATTGTGGAGGGCTTATAGCCGTGTGTGTGTGTGTGTGTTGTGCATTTTTGAATTTGTTGTTTAATAATAATTGCCCTGGATCAGTGGTGAGGTGTTATTACAAAAGGCCCTGTTATCCCATAATAGTCCCATTACTGACCTGGAGGCTCCTGGCAGGAGGTTTGGAAAACCTTGTTCTTTCCTTTGAATATGTCATTGTTTATTCCACTAAATGCCTTTTCTCTCATAACTTACACCGACTCCAAGCACTCTGGCTATAAGTGTTCGAGCTGAGACTGTTTGTGTTGTTGCAGCTACACTATATATACAAAAGTATATGGATACCCCTTCAAATTAGTGGATTCAGCTGAAAGGTCTATAAAATCAAACACACAGCCATACAATCTCCATAGACAAACATTGACAATACAATGGCCTTACTGAAGAGCTCAGTGGCTTTCAACATGAAACAGTCATAGTGACCTTTCCAACAAGCTCACAGAACAGGACCGCTGAGTATTGAAACGCGTAGCGTGTCAACATCGTCTGTCCTTGGTTGCAAGACTCACCACTGAGTTCCAAACGTCAGCACAATAACTATTCACCGGGAGTTTCATGAAAGTGATTTCCAGGGCGAGCAGCCGCACACAAGCCTAAGATCATCATGTGCAATGCCAAGCGTCGGCTGGAGTGGTGAAAAGCTCGCTGCCATTGGACTCTGGACATGGTTCAGGTTAGGCCCTTTGGTCCCAATGAAGGGAAATCTTAATGCTGCAACATACAGTTATATTCTAGATGATTCTGTGCTTCCAACTTTGTGGCAATAGTTTGGAGAGTGCTCTGGAACAATTTTTTCATCAAGGATCTCTCTGAACTTTGTTCCATTAACCTTTCCCTCGATTCTGACTAGTCTCCCAGTCCCTGCCGCTGAAAAACATCCCCACAACATGATGCTGCCACCACCATGCTTCACCGTAGGGATGGTGCCAGATTTCCTCCAGACGTGAATCTTGGGATTCAGGCCAAAGAGTTAAATCTTGGTTTCATCAGACCAGAGAATCTTGTTTCTCATGGTCAGAGAGTCTTTAGGTGCTTTTTGGCAAACTCCAAGTGGGTTGTCATGAGGCTTTTACTGAGGGGTGGCTTCTGCCTGGCCACTCTACCATAAAGGCCTGATTGGTGCAGTGCTGCAGAGATGGTTGTCCTTCTGGAAGGTTCTCCCATCTCCACAGAGGAACTCTGGAGCTCTGTCAGAGTGACCATTGGGTGCTTGGTCACCTCCCTGACCAAGACCCTCCCCCAATTGCTCAGTGTAGCCGGGCAGAAAGCTCTAAGAAGAGACTTGGTGGTTCCAAACTTCTTCCATTTATGAATGATGGGAGGGCAATGTGTTCTTGGGAACCTTCAATTCTGCAGACATTTTTTAGTACCCTTCTACATCTGCATTGCTTTCTGTTTGGGGTTATAGGCTGGGTTTCTGTATAGCACTTTGACATCGGCTGATGTAAAAATGTCTTTATAAATCTATTTGATTGATTGATTGATTGATTGATTGATTGATTGATTGATTGATTGATTGAGAAGACTCTTTCCTGTTTCAGCATGCCCCATGCACAAAGCGAGGTCCATACAGAAATGGTTTGTCGAGATCGGTGTGGAAGAACTTGACTGGCTTGCACAGAGCCCTGACCTCAAACCCATTGAACACCTTTGGGATGAATTGGAATGTCGATTGCGAGCCAGGGCTAATCGCCCAACATCAGTACCCGACCTCACTAATGCTCTTGTGGCTGAATAGAAGCAAGTCCCCGCATCAACGTTCCAACATCTAGTGGAAAGACTTCCCAGAAGAGTGGAGGCTGTTATAGCACGCATCCACAAACTGTTGGTCATGTAGTGTATGTGTGTGCAGGAAGTTGGCCCTAAGGGTTTGTGTTAGCTGCATGAAAGCTGTATTTGTGTAGATCTGTGTCCCTCTGGGCAATATAACGTCTCAGCTGGAGGAGTATTGTGTTCCGAGGCCACATCTCACAGTGACATTCAGTGATTCAGGGCTGGGTGGAAATAAGACTGATTAAATGCTGAATGGATGATTACACTGATGCATTCTTTCGTTTGGATATGGATGGAGGTGTCACATTGGATTTTAGGATACTGTTGTTGCACATTGTGGTTGGTTGGGTAATGGACCTTGCCTATATTGTACTTTGGAGATTCCTTGCTCATTTGGATGTAATTTACCTTCATCACCCAAGTTCAGTCTTTCTTAACCCTCTCTTCCCTTTTCTCCCTTCCTCTTTCTCTTCCCCCTCTTTCCCTTTTCCCCTCTTTCCCTTTTTGCCTCACTCTCTGCAGTTGGTGGCATTGGAGAGACAGGTGTTTGACTTCCTGGGGTACCAGTGGGCGCCCATCCTGGCCAACTTCTTCCACATCATCATCGTCATCCTCGGCCTCTTCGGCACCATACAATACCGACCACGCTACATTGTAGTGGTGAGTACAAACACGCACATACACACAAACACACACATATATGTACACACACACACACAAACACACACATATATGTACACACACAGACACAAACATACACATATATGTACACACACAGACACAAACATACACATATATGTACACACACAGACACAAACACACACATATATGTACACACACAGACACAAACACACACATATATGTACACACACAGACACAAACATACACATATATGTACACACACAGACACAAACACACACATATATGTACACACACAGACACAAACATACACATATATGTACACACACACACACACACATATATGTACACACACAGACACAAACATACACATATATGTACACACACAGACACAAACATACACATATATGTACACACACACACACACACACAAACACACACATATATGTACACACACACAAACACACACATATATGTACACACACACACACACAAACACACACATATATGTACACACACACACACAAACACACACATATATGTACACACACACTTGTCAGCCCAAATTGTATTGAACCGTTTATCCATTTATTCAAACTCCCAAGATCCCCCTCCCTGAACACATTGTTTGTTGTCTTAATCTATTAATCTATCAGTAAGTACATTTAATTAATGACTCAACTTACATTCATTTCACACACAGAGTGCACCCTAAAGCCAACCCTCAACAAAAATGCAGCTGGATTTAGGATTTGGTTAAATCTGAGGGGTTATGGGTGGGGGGAGGGAGTTACAGCACCTCTTGATTAGTTGAATTAGGTGTGTTAGTACTAGCCAAGTACCAATGCCTCTCATCTTGTAGCACTGCAGGACCAGGTTTAAAAAATACAATGGAATGTCCTAGAAGGTTCTAGATTGAAGATCACTAATGTTCTAAACTGAACAAAAATCGAAATGCAACATGCAACCATTTAAAATATTTTACTGAGTAAGAGTTCATATAAGGAAATCAGTCAATTGAAATAAATGTATTAGGCCCAAATCTATGGATTTCACATGAGTGGAGAGGGGTGCAGCCATGGGTGGGCCTGGTAGGGCATAGGCCCAGCCACTGGGGAGCCAGGCCCAGCCACTGGGGAGCCAGGCCCGGCTCAGCCACTGGGGAGCCAGGCCCGGCTCAGCCACTGGGGAGCCAGGCCCAGCCACTGGGGAGCCAGGCCCACCCACTGGGGAGCCAGGCCCAGCCACTGGGGAGCCAGGCCCAGCCAATCAGAATAAGTTTCCCCCACAAAAGGGTTTTATTTCAGACATAAATACTCCTTCAAATAGGATGGATGAAGCTAACAAACAATAAAAGATTCACCAAGACATAAAAAATATTTTAGCAAAGCTCAATTTGGGTGTTTATGTGGAAAAGAAGTCAAAGGGCGAGGGAGAGAGAAAAGACAGATTGGAAGGAATGTGTGAGAGGTCGGAGGGTGGAGGATAACCGAAGGCAAGAGAGGATACAGGGATAAGAAGGAAAGAATAGTGTCAGCTTTCTTAGGAAAATGGAGGGAGGATGAAAAGAGAAGGGAGAGGAGTGGAACGGAGAGAGTAACTAAAGAGCAGATAGAGGGAAGAATACTTGTGTGTCAGCGTTCTTGAAAAAGAAGGGAAGGGATTTGGTGACTCAACATGTTACATGTCTGTAGGGAGGGTAAGTTCTCTACTGTCTTTAGGTTAGGATGAGTAGGGAGGGTAAGGTGGTGGGTAGGTGGGTACAGTGGCAGACAGGCTCGTGGTCAAGGCAGGCAGAATGGCCAGGCAGGTGGGTACAAAGTCCAGAAACTACCGTGAACTTTCTATACAGTCGCTAAATTAAACGAACAAGTGTCTCCTATTCCAGGTGGACCCATTGTAGCAGCAATTGACTCTGTGACATCCAACATTTCAACATTTTTGGATTACCACATCAAACCGATGGTTGAGAATCTCCCATCTTATGTCAAAGTCACGTGATCTCATTAATAGAGGGCTTAGGAAGGATACCAGAGGGAACCCTGCTGGCCACTTTTGATGTGGAGAGCTTATTCACTAACATCCCACACACTGGAGGCTTGCAGGTGCTGCAACACTTCCTTCAGACTCTAACCTTGTTCCATCCAAAGATTGCATCTTACAAGTTAGTGTACTGGTATTATCCAATAACTACCTCGTTTTTGAGTCAGACTTTGAGTGTAGCCATGGCCCACCCCTTAGTGACATAATTAGCTAAATAAAGTCCACTTGTGTGCAATCTAAGTGTCACATGATCTGCCACATGATCTCAGTATATATACACCTGTTCTGAAAGGCCCCAGAGTCTGCAACACCTCTAAACAAGGGGCACCACCAAGCAAGCGGCACCATGAAGACCAAGGAGCTCTCTAAACAGGTCAGGGACAAAGTTGTGGAGAAGTACAGGTCAGGGTTGGGTTATAAAAAATATATCAGAAACGTTGAACATCCCCCAGAGCACCATTAAATCCATTATTAAACAATGGAAAGAATATGGCACCACAACAAACCTGTCAAGAGAGGGCCGCCCACCAAAACTCACGGACCAGGCAAGGAGGACATTAATCAGAGAGGCAACAAAGAGACCAAAGATAACCCTGAAGGAGCTGCAAAGCGGAGATTGGAGTATCTATTCAAAGGACCACTTTAAGGCGTACACTTCAGAGAGCTGAGCTTTACGGAAGAGTGGCCAGAAAGAAGCCATTGCTTAAAGAAAAACATGTTTGGTTTGGCCAAAAGTAATGTGGGAGACTCCCCAAACATATGGAAGATGGTCAGACGAGACTAAAATTGAGCTTTTTGGCCATCAAGGAAAACGCTACGTCTGGCACAAACCCAACACCTCTCATGACCCCAAGAACACCATCACCACCGTGAAGCACGGGAGTGGCAGCATCATGCTGTGGCGATGTTTTTCATCGGCAGGGAATGGCAAAATGGTCAGAATTTAAGGAATGATGGATGGAGCTAAATATAGGGAAATTCTTGAGAGAAACCTGTTTCAGTCTTCCAGAGATTTGAGACTGAGATGGAGGTTCACGTTCCAGCAGGACAGTGACCCTAAGCATACTGCTAAAGCAACACTCGAGTGGTTTAAGGGGAAACATTTAAATGTCTTGGAATGGCCTATTCAAAGCCCAGACCTCAAACCAATTGAGAATCTGTGGCATGAATTAAAGATTGCTGTACACCAGCGGAACCCATCCAACTTGAAGGAGCTGGAGCAGTTTTGCCTTGAAGAATGGGCAAAAATCCCAGTGGCTAGATGTGCCAAGCTTATAGAGACATACCCCAAGATACTTACAGCTGTAATTGCTGCAAAAGGTGGCTCTATAAAGTATTGACTTTGGAGGGTGGATATTTTATGTTATTTTATGTTTTTTGTCCTATTTCTTGTTTGTTTCACAATAAAAAATATTTTGCATCTTCAAAGTGGTAGGCATGTTGTGTAATTTACACAAACCCCCAAAAAATCTATTTTAATTTCAGGTTGTAAGGCAGCAAAATTGGAAAAATGCCAAGGGGGGTGAATAGTGTCTTTGTGCTCTGGGAAGGAAGTCAGCAGGAACTAAATTAATTCCAAACTCTACTAAATGAGAGCTCTGAAAACCTCAAATTGACCATGCAGACTGATGAGAGAAAAATAAACTACCTGGACGTATGGATCATCAAAGAATGATGCATTACACACAAACGTATACACAAAGTGCGGATCGTATGCATCCCCTTCCCCTCAAGAATGGTCTACCAAGCTGCTATGATGAAAATCTCAAAAACCAAGAGTACAATTACTAAAATCTCAACCAAAGAAGAAAAACAATGCAACCGTCTTTTGCACTAAGTACACCAAAGGTTTGGAGAAAATGAAAGCAATCCTGAAAAGTGTTGGCATATTCTACAATCAGACAAAACAATCTTACACATGGACCCCCACTGGTGCTCTATAAGGGTGGTCGTAATATTGGAGATAGTTAGGCGAGATCTGACCTGCCCCCCCCTGAGCCCACTCAGACACTCTAGACACCTATCCCAAATGGAAACTACAAATGTGGCTCATGCAAGACAAAGGGAGTAATCTACCTCATCACCTGTTTATGTGGAAAAGCCTACGTAGGACAAACGAAAAGACAACTAAAACAACGCAGAGCTGAACACAGCAGCTCAATCAGGTGTAATATATAATAATAATAATATATGCCATTTAGCAGACGCTTTTATCCAAAGCAACTTACAGTCATGTGTGCATACATTCTACGTATGGGTGGTCCCGGGTATCAAACCCACTACCCTGGTGTAAGAACACAGACTATCCAGTAGCAGCTCACTTTGTTGAAGCTAACCATCCCATCTCCTCCCTCAAATACACAGGCAATGAGCATGCTGCTCTACCAAGGAGAGGAGGTAACGTCGAGATCCTACTACTACAAAGGGAGGCTTACTGGATATCCTATCTAAAACATTGACCCCTAGTGGTCTGAATATTGACTTTGATTTCAGGCCCTTATGAACAATTCTTTATTTTATGAACAAGTCTTATAAATTGATATATTCTTTCTACAGCTTATTAGCGTACACCTAATATGTTCCCCCTGTTGATGACGCTGTTTATACATTAATTGCACTGTTTGTCTACATAACCTGGTTCAAGTATTCATGACATCACCCTGAAGAAGGTACAGTGATGCAGAAACGTTGGTAAAAACCCAATAAATTACATGGGGGTTTATATATGGAGTGTGCGACTTTCTTTAGTTTGTTGTTTGTAACATAGACCCTTTGTTAACACTGTTAATTTAATTATATCTTAGACCTGTTTATGCCCCTCAGCTGCTTTAAAACCCATCTACTTCAAGTCTTAATGGACTAACAGCAGCTTTAGCATGAAGGCCAGAGGGGGTATTACACATGAATCAATGAACAGTGAAGTGCAGTGTAGAGTGTGTTCCATAACAGCATTCAGACAGAGATCTTTCATTTCTGTTCTGACTTATTTCAGTGTATGATGTGTTCTGATGTTTTATGAACCCATCTGTCTGTAAGTGTGTATATATTCCACCATGCATGTAGTTAATATGTAGTTAACCGGTGTTGTGTTTGTGTCCTATACAGTACACAGTGTGGATGGCTCTCTGGGTGGCCTGGAATGTCTTCATCATTTGTTACTACCTGGATGTGGGAGACTTGACCAAGGTAGGCCCTATTCGCTCTGACTCACAAGTCAACTACACTACAGGTCAACTACAGTAGTTGACCAAGGTAGGCCCTATTCGCTCTGACTCACAAGTCAACTACACTACAGGTCAACTACAGTAGTTGACCAAGGTAGGCCCTCTTCACTCTGACTCACAAGTCAACTACACTACTGGTCAACTACACTACAGGTCAACTACACTACAGGTCAACTACAGTAGTTGACCAAGGTAGGCCCTATTCGCTCTGACTCACAAGTCAACTACACTACAGGTCAACTACACTACAGGTCAACTACACTACAGGTCAACTACACTAGTGGTCAACTACACTACAGGTCAACTACAGTAGTTGACCAAGGTAGGCCCTATTCGCTCTGACTCACAAGTCAACTACACTACAGGTCAACTACACTACTGGTCAACTACACTACTGGTCAACTACACTACAGGTCAACTACACTACAGGTCAACTACAGTAGTTGACCAAGGTAGGCCCTATTCGCTCTGACTCACAAGTCAACTACACTACAGGTCAACTACACTACTGGTCAACTACACTACAGGTCAACTACACTACAGGTCAACTACAGTAGTTGACCAAGGTAGGCCCTATTCGCTCTGACTCACAGGTCAACTACACTACAGGTCAACTACACTACAGGTCAACTACACTAGTGGTCAACTACACTACAGGTCAACTACAGTAGTTGACCAAGGTAGGCCCTATTCGCTCTGACTCACAAGTCAACTATACTACTGGTCAACTACACTACAGATCAACTACACTACAGGTCAACTACAGTAGTTGACCAAGGTAGGCCCTATTCGCTCTGACTCACAAGTCAACTACACTACAGGTCAACTACACTACAGGTCAACTACACTACAGGTCAACTACAGTAGTTGACCAAGGTAGGCCCTATTCGCTCTGACTCACAAGTCAACTACACTACAGGTCAACTACACTACAGGTCAACTACAGTAGTTGACCAAGGTAGGCCCTATTCGCTCTGACTCACAAGTCAACTACACTACAGGTCAACTACACTACAGGTCAACTACACTAGTGGTCAACTACACTACAGGTCAACTTCAGTAGTTGACCAAGGTAGGCCCTATCCTCTCTGACTCACAAGTCAACTACACTACTGGTCAACTACACTACAGGTCAACTACACTAGTGGTCAACTACACTACAGATCAACTACAGCAGTTGACCAAGGTAGGCCCTATTCTCTCTGACTCGCAAGTCAACTACACTACTGGTCAACTACACTACAGGTCAACTACACTAGTGGTCAACTACACTACAGGTAAACTACAGTAGTTGACCAAGGTAGGCCCTATTCGCTCTGACTCACAAGTCACCTACACTACAGGTCAACTTCAGTAGTTGACCAAGGTAGGCCCTATTTGCTCTGACTCACAAGTCAAATACACTACAGGTCAACTTCAGTAGTTGACCAAGGTAGGCCCTATTCTCTCTGACTCGCAAGTCAACTACACTACTGGTCAACTACACTACAGGTCAACTACACTAGTGGTCAACTACACTACAGATAAACTGCAGTAGTTGACCAACATAGGCCCTATTCGCTCTGACTCGCAAGTCAACTACACTACTGGTCAACTACACTACAGGTCAACTTCAGGAGTTGACCAAGGTAGGCCCTATTCTCTCTGACTCGCAAGTCAACTACACTACTGGTCAACTACACTACAGGTCAACTACACTAGTGGTCAACTACACTACAGGTAAACTGCAGTAGTTGACCAAGATAGGCCCTATTCGCTCTGACTCGCAAGTCAACTACACTACTGGTCAACTACACTACAAGTCAACTACACTAGTGGTCAACTACACTACAGATCAACTACAGCAGTTGACCAAGGTAGGCCCTATTCTCTCTGACTCGCAAGTCAACTACACTACTGGTCAACTACACTACAGGTCAACTACACTAGTGGTCAACTACACTACAGGTAAACTACAGTAGTTGACCACGGTAGGCCCTATTCGCTCTGACTCACAAGTCAACTACACTACAGGTCAACTACAGTACAGGTCAAGTATAGGTCAACTAAAGGTCAACCAACACTACAGGCCAACTATACTACAGGGCAATTTCACACCAATGCAACTACACTACAGGTCAACTACACTACAGGACAACTACAAGGCAACTACCTCAATTTTGGAGCTCCCATGACTTGTGTGTATCTTCCACCATTTTGAGATACAATATGTCTATATATTTATGTGTCATTGAATAAAACATGTGGTCATCCTAGGGAGGTGGGAGTCAGGTGGTGGAAAACATATTCCAAGATTCTCAGTGTCAGGGTTCAGAGAGTAGAGGGCTCAGCCTCAGGAAGATGCCCCGCTACCACATACACACACCCTGACAGGTCTGGATCATATCTGAATTGTGTGTTAGAGAGAGAGAGACTGCAGTTAACTGCTCATTCTGTTTTCATGCTGCCATGTGTAAGGTTGCTACAAGTCTGCTATATTTTCCCTAGTTCTCATGACACTGTTCCACCCATGTCCAGGGTTAACCCTGGGTGTCCAATCTGTCTCATGTGGAGTAACAGTCAGGTTACGAGGGGTTAAATCAGCTCCTCATCTAATAAGAGGGCTAACACCGAAAACACTCTGTCACATACTAATATGCCTACTCCCAATCGTATGGGCTATGGACAGTCTGTGTGTGTGCATGAGTGTGTCTCAGGAAATATGTCTTTGTGTGGTATACCCAAAATTTTAGCCAGTTAGTGTCTTAGATTGTATTGTGTCAAAGCTCACACTGCTAAGAGGTAACAACGTTGTAGTTAAACATGCCAGAAGATGTGAAAGAGTGGTTTGATTTACCTTTGTATCCTACAGTCATTTTCACTATATAGAGATCTCACACACACTATACTGACTCATCTCTTTCCAAGGATCAAGCTGTCTGTTTCACCCACTGAAACCTATCACCCCTACCTTCAAAGCACACACACACACACACACACACACACACACACACACACACACACACACACACACACACACACACACACACACACACACACACACACACACACACACACACACACACACACACACACACACACACACACACACACACACACACACACACTTTGCACCTTCCAGTGGGGTTTCTCCATATCTCCACTGCTCTCCCAGGGTTTCTTTTAGCAGATGAGTTGTTCATCTGGACAAAGAAAGGTACAGTATGTGTGTGCTGTCACCTCCACATCCATCACTTCGTCCTTTACTCTTCCCCCTCCTGACTCCTCTTCTCTTTTCTCCCCTCTGTCCACTTCTATTTTACTCTCTCCATCTATTCTCTTTGTCCTTGTCTCATTCAGCCTACATTTGTCCTCCTCCACGCTCTTCTCATTCTATCCCATCCCTCCTTTTCTCTCTCCCTTCTTTCCTGTCGCACCCTGGCCTGACCCCTCCTCCTCCACTCCTCTCCTTTGTCCATTGCCTCCCTGTCCACTGTTGATCAGCTCTCTGCCTCTTCGTCACACCCAGATGGACTCACTCAGTGACGGGGATCTACATTGATCTGTGAAAATGAATATTCATGTCAAAATAGTTGGATCTTTGGTTGTTTGGGGACAGAGGTGTGTGTGTGTGTGTGTGTGTGTGTGTGTGTGTGTGTGTGTGTGTGTGTGTGTGTGTGTGTGTGTGTGTGTGTGTGTGTGTGTGTGTGTGTGTGTGTGTGTGTGTGTGTGTGTGTGTGTGTGTGTGTGTGTGTGTGTGTGTGTGTGTGTGGTGGGCCCCAGCTCAGCCTGTTCTCGGCTCGTATAATGAGGCATGTAGAGACCAGCTGCTGGGGGCTGGGCTGCAACACAACAGATGGAGCCTTCCCTCCCAACACTGAATATATTGGCCAGGAGGGTAGACAGCTAATGGACGACACACACACACACACACTCTGAATCTTATTCTGGCCCCAACCAAATCCACTATGCACCTACATACACACACACCTCATGACTCATTCAAACCCTGTAATGATAATACATACACACACACACAACCCAAAAGTGATCCCTCTCTGTAAATGAACCTTGGATCTAGTCACATGGAGGGTTGATTTGTGCCTTAGGGTCTGTGAGTGAATAACAATGACAGTGTTGAAAGGGAGCTTCTCAGTTAGACCTTCTGACTGCAGGGCAGCTGTGGGGTTAGATTGCTGTATTGGAGTATTGATTGACATTTGTGTGTGTGTTTGTGTAGGTCCATGTGTGTGTTTGTCTATTTACAAATGTGTGTTTGTCTGTGTATATTTTGATACATGTTAATGTGTGTATTCAACCTCTTGTTACAGGACAGTGACCTGCTGACGTTTAACATCTCAGCTCACCACTCGTGGTGGAGGGAACACGGTCCAGGGTGTGTGAGGAGAGAGATGACCCAGCCAGGGGTGGGCACCGTGGACAGCCAGTCCTACATCTCTGTCATGGGCTGTCTCATGGAGTACCAGTACATAGAGGTCCTACACAGTGGAACACAGATCCTCATCGCTGTGAGTAGTGGTGTTATACCTTTATACACACACACAGACAACATCACCCGTCGTGTCTCTCACAGTGGAAGTCTAGTCACTGTGATTGTAATGGCCCCCTGTGTTTGGGTTATTGGTAGAGATATTGGAGAGTGATTTGTTCTCTATAGACCCAGTTGTTATTAGTTTGTCTCTCTCTCCCTCCCTCTTGTGCTCTATCTCTCGCTCTCTCTCCCTCTGCCTCTTGTGCTCTTTCCCTCCCTCGCCCCTGTCATGCTCTCTCTCTCTCAGCCCCTGTAGTGCTCTCTCTCTCTCTCAGCCCCTGTCGTGCTCTCTCTCTCTCAGCCCCTGTAGTGCTCTCTCTCCCTCTCTCGGCCTCTCGTGCTCTCTCTCCCTCTCTTGGCCTCTCGTGCTCTCTCTCCCTCTCTCGGCCTCTCGTGCTCTCTTTCCCTCTCTCGGCCTCTCGTGCTCTCTTTCCCTCTCTCGGCCTCTCGTGCTCTCTCTCCCTCTCTCGGCCTCTCGTGCTCTCTCTCTCTCCTTCCCTCGGCCCCTGTCGTGCTCCCTCTCTCTCCCTCCCTCGGCCCCTGTCGTGCTCCCTCTCTCTCCCTCCCTCGGCCCCTGTCGTGCTCCCTCTCTCTCCCTCCCTCGGCCCCAGTCGTGCTCTTTCTCTCCCTCCCTCCCTCGGCCCCTGTCATTCTCTCTCTCTCCCTCCCTCGAACCCTGTCATTCTCTCTCTCTCCCTCCCTCGGCCCCAGTCGTGCTCTCTCTCTCCCTCCCTCCTCGGCCCCTGTCATTCTCTCTCTCTCCCTCCCTCGAACCCTGTCGTTCTCTCTCTCTCTCCCACCATCGGAACCTGTCGTTCTCTCTCTCTCTCCCTCCCTCGGCCCCTGTCGTGCTCTCTCTCCCTCCCTCCCTCGGCCCCTGTCATTCTCTCTCTCTCCCTCCCTCGAACCCTGT